>NW_027466496.1:1125000-1350000 GCF_050575085.1 Anarhichas minor | reverse complement strand
ACGAAAGGATTGTAAAGATGTTTACGAGACTGGATCACTTTAGATTTAACTATCTCACTAGCAAGCAAAGTAAAACATCTTGTTTAACAACCTCAAGCTCCTCTCATAAAAGTATATGAAACAGTCTCCCCGGTGTCACCGCTGTGATATAATGACATGCAGGACAGAATGAGAGGTATGATAATACAAGTGAAGAGAATGAAGAACACACTGTAATGTATTCAAAGTATTTCAGTGTCATTGGCACCTCGAGTACCTGCCGGCAGGGGTGAAAGCTTTGCCACTTTTCAAGTCTAAATTAGAGCATCGCTCTGGAGACGACAATAACAGGGAAAGTAGAAAGCGCTTCGCTTAGCTTAATGCAACTTGATAAAAGCATCTTTGTCTTTGTTTCACCGATAGATCTATCTCACAACCTCTGTTTTTACTGTTTCGGATTTCTGCAGCGATGTGAACGCTAAACTCTTGCAAAGTGTTGTTATGGCTTTCTGTGACCCCCTTTTTGCTGGAGAGGAGACCTTTCCTCAGCCGCTGAGAGCTACAGTAACAATAGATCTTATTCATTTTGACCTCCCTCCCATTTGGATTGACCGGTTTGAGGTTGCCACCGCTTGGGTTCACTCTGCTGTTTTCCCAGCACATGCACACGCACACGCACACTGTCTCTTTCTCCACCCCTCGTCCTCCACCTTATTTTCCTCTAATTGATGGATGCCGTCTCTCACCCCTCATCCAGCCTCTGGCAGCTTTTAAGACACTTTTAATGGGAGCTCAGAGGACGACCAGCGCCGTCTTTCTTTCCCTCTTCTCCTTCAATCTAGCAGCCTTCAATGGGTCTCTTGAAGACCATTGTATTTGTGTGTGTGTGTGTGTGTGTGTGTGATGGAGAGAGAGCAGGAGAGAGAGAGTAGACCAGCTGTGAAGTGCGCTAATAGGCTCGCCCAGCCCGATGTCGCCGTCTCGCACGGCCAATGCTTCCATCTCCACCCCGCCGCCCTCGTGCCCGATGGGAACTCAAGCAGCCTCCTCGAAGAGAAATAACACTCTGGCATTGTTAGCTGAAGAAAGAGAGAAACACCAGGAGGCAGAGACAAAGAGAGAGCGGTGGAGATGAAGAAAGACTCCCTGTACACCTGGTATTAAAACTGTGGCATAGCTCCTGTCTAGATATGGGTTACATTTACACCAGGACATTAAAACGCTCCTTCGGTGTGTGTTGAAATTAGATTCCTCCTGTTGTACACATGGCTTCCTCTCAATGTGAGCATCCTTTAGCCTCCCTTAGTGCCCATATGCTGATATTCCCATCACTTATATCTGACTACAGCTGTCTATACATTTCCTTATTAGATCAACATGTGAACGTTTATTTTCACGTCTCTAGGAGTAATTTTACCCATGGCGAAAAAAACGACATTGTTACGCTTTTGATCACTTGTGTAGCATGCCACAAAGGAAAGGAGGTCAAAGCACAAAGGGAGAGTAAGAGAGGGGATAGAGGCCTTGTTTTCCTCCATAAAACACAGTTTTTCAAAAAAATCTGTTTGCTGCACCTTTTGTCCGTCGCCACCGTTTAATTGCGTAAAGTGTGCGTTGCTTTGTTTGGAGAGCCCCCGACCCTTCAGTGAGCTGATCAAAACAGGTAGAACCAATAGAGATGAAGGGGTGGAGGTGGGAAGCAAAGACAAGGGGGTTTATCAAACACTGTCCTCTGCCTCTCTCTCTCTCTCTCTCTCACACACACACACACACACACACACACACACACACAGTCACAAGCAAACACACACACACACACACACAGTCACAAGCAAACAAACTCACACACAGTCACGCTGTCTCTGAATCTCCCCGTATAGGCCTGACTGAGCACGACTCAGCGAGCACGAGTTACATCTCTCATTTCAATCGGGCTCATTTCATTAACTTTCTTGGCCTGGCTGCTGATCAAAAACAATATTGCCGAAGCAGTAATTCATTAAAAACAAACAAACAATTTATGTATTCACACATCATACGTTATCGAGATGAAGTGATATGAGCTTGTAAGCTGTACAACTATCAATAATTGGATTCTAAAAACCCTTAATTATTTGGTTTGAAAACAGGTACTGACAACACCCCCCCCCCCCCCATCTCTGTCTTTATCACCCTTTCTCTCCAGGCTGTCTTCTTCTCCTCCTCCCATGACAGCCTCCCCCCCCCCCCACCACTCATTATTGCAGCACTAATGCTGCCACTTCATGTGCAAATATTTGCGTCTGCCCTCAAAGCCCTAATCACATCGATCAATCCCGAAGATATTACCATTTAACTGAAGAAGCTCGGACAAGCGCATTGATTTTGACTTTTTTCTCGACATATCCCTTCCCCGCGGATATATCAAATCAAAGCTTTTTTAATACTGGGTAAATATTCCCTTCATCCACTCTCGGGGTGACGAGGGAGGCTGGTCTCATAAAGCTGTCGAAAGGCCGATCGCTATCACACAACAATAACTGCCAACGCTTTTCTCATCTTATTCCGAGCTGCTCTTGGTGCCTTGTTTTTGCTCTTATCGCACATAAATGCAGTTAGTTAAAATGCAAGGAATTCAGTTCCCCTTCTAATGGCGCCTGAAAGTGCACCAAAATAACGAGCCCAAAAATGTTTGAGGGTGGGAAACGAGAGAATGTCTGTAGCCTGCATATCACCAGGCTAATTAGGCAGAGCCAGGCATTCGGAATGCATAGCTAATGAGCACCGTCTCCATCTCTGCCGGGATCACCCGGCACGTCTAATGGTCACATAAATTCTCATTTATAGGTCATAATCTGTCATTTATGTACACGGGTTCCCCCCCAATTAGAGGCTTGGGCCCTTCAGACCGATGCCTCTCTGGGGGATTCACAGCTCCGGTACCCTGGCACTCACAGAGCCCCATTAGCGACAAACCCTGACCTGGCGTCCAAGTCGACCCTGGAGTGCTGTGGATAACCTGGCTCATAAATGACGCTGGTACAGGGGAACGGTTCCAGGTGCTTGTTGTGAGTGTCCCGTGTGTCTGTGTCTGTCGGCTGAAAGGGCAAGGGACTGGCAGGAAACCAGCAATGCACCCGACACAGCAGGAGCTGGGTTCGGCTATGCTCCTTGCGATGCCATTTTGCTGGACAATAACTATTCTCTTATCAAAGGCCAAATGTTTATATGGAGCATTTCATAATGTCTTTTAGCTAGAAGAAAGAATGTGAATTGTCGATGAATGGGGACATTTAACTCTGTCCCGATGAAATCCCCAAAATGGCAAGCAGACATATTCCCATGACCCCAGCAATGATGTGCGAGTTTATCCCCACATGCAGGGGATCCACGCATTCAGTTGTTGGGGGAGGTTGAGGTCAGCTCTGGGAAAAGAAACAGAGCTGTTGAGTTTGAATTAATGTCTTCTCCAAGCACTGATAGGGAGAGAGGACATATGCAGTTCTGAAGGGCTAAATCGTCCCTGCACTGCAGCATTCTCTTATACCGAAGTATCCGGATCGCTGCAATTTATTTCACTTCCTTGCATGCACACTTGTATTTTGCTGTGTCTTTTTGTCTGCATGCACGTCTGCATGCATCCTACCCCGGAAGTGACGCATAAAACACAAAAGACATACCTTTTATCTTTTGAAAAGCCTTCCCCAGATTAAAGCTCTGCACTCTTACATAAAGCCAGCAAAACTTGGCTTGTAATGAACATTCCCACCCTTTGCACTTGTCAATATTGTCTCCTAATATCATTGCACTGCATATGGACTTATTCATTGTAGTAGATTAGCTTTTGTAGCATCACCGTCAAAAGAAACGTAGACGGAAAAAGGACCAGCAGCTACAGTGAGTCCCGGTGTCAGACACAGCTAAAGTCAAGTTAGCTTTAATGGAAACAGAAGGCCAAGCTAACGAGTGAAAGTTGAACTGCCCACACTGTGATGACCCCGGGACAACCCTGGCTAGTTAGCCCCTGTTGACCCATTCCATATACAGTACTCGCCCCCTACTGCTGCTTTTCTAGGAAGTCCATTTGGATGCTTTCAGCCTCAGCTTCCCCTGGAGACCCGTCTATTCTCCACAGTACGCCATCGCAGTCGCCTTTTCTCTTTCTCTCACTCTCTTTCTCCCTCCTACTCTCCTCCCTCTTCATCCTGTCTTTCTATGTTTCTTAGAAAAAAAAAAGATCTCAGAGAGACCTCAAAGTGCTGTTTTATTGAAAAGGAAGGCAGGAGGGCATCCCGCTCCTGTCATTCCTGTCAAATGGTCAGTGCACATGGTTTACTCTGGAATGGAAGCACGTCTGATAGCACAACAGAAAATAGAAGAAAAATAAAGGATTGGAAAAGTAGGCCAGGCGGCCGGTTCACAACCCTTATAACCTTGTTATTCAGTTAGACAGCAGACTGCATCGTAGTGTGCTGCAATCACAGATTTACAGTAAAAGAGCAATATTGTCAGCGCGTTGCCAGTGTTCCTTCAACCATCACTTTGCAGGAAAGGATGCTAAGTGAGCACAATAGCACAGTCCAAGTTCTATCCGTGGGCCAGCCAGCTGTGTTGCAACCCAAAGCCCCTCGCAGTGGAGCCAGAAAGCCAGTACAGGTCAGAGGCAGTGTGTGGGCGTTCAGTAATTTACTTCTGGTAAAGCGCTCTCCAGAGGGGTTTCTCTTGGGTTTTGTTACCAGACAAGGAGAAGAGGAGACGTTTGTGTTGTGGTTCACCTCCAAATCTGTGGGAAAAAACTCAACGAGCACATCATGTGATGCCTCTCACGCCAAACATACTGTAGTCTCTTATTCTAACGGCAGAGTTCTGGGGACTGAAGCATCTGTCAATCTTTATGGGATTTAAAGGCCAGAATAGTCAAGGACGGATAAAGCGAGTGGGTAGACAACATAGAAATAAAAGTGGCGTCGGGAATGCGAGAAGTTGCAGTCAAGGTTGTAGTTTGAACGCAGGGGTGAGAGCAGGTCGGATAGATATATATGACATTACTGGCCCTGTGTCATTAACTGACAAACCCAACCTGGTGGCGGTTGCGTTGCTCTTACCACTCTTTAACGGTGTGTTGATTCACTGCACTGAGAGAGTGCAGTGAATCTGCTATTATCATCTTGTTGACATTCATTCCTCAGATGATACCGGAGTCTCCGCTGGCTAGCGGTTAGCTCTGAATAATGCATATTAAGTAATGGACTGCCCAAATGTATCAGTGTGCAGTCAGTTAGGCCATGCATAAAGCAATCAATTATTCGATCAATAGCCCTCATTAGTCCATCATATAGTTAAGCTGTATGTATGGGCCTCTGGCTGGAATGAATAATTTACAAGCCCAGAAAGGGAAGTGGGAAGGCTGTCACATGTCTGATGTTACCTTCTAGTGGGAAGAAATAACAATACAGACACGTATCATGGGATTCTAACACTCATTTATCTTTTAAATACAGATTCATGCCCTGCACGTGGAGATATTATTTACTATTGAAATGTTATTGTCATCACTGACATCTGTTGCATGTCTCTCTGTGCTGGAAGCAAGCTCCCGGTAACGGAGCTGGGCTGTGAAGGGATAGCAGGAGTAGTAGCCGTAGTGGCAGCTTCCCCGCATTCATCATGTGATGCACACTGAACCAAAAAGTATTATTTTTCCTGACAAAATCATTGGAAAAGGAGTGCTGTAAAACAGTGACTACATTGTTCTAACCCTCTGTATTATCAGGAGATTCATTCTAACCACTAGATGGCACTTCTGCTTGAAACTCCAGTGTGATCCATCTGATCCAACTCGGTTGTTTGTGTGGAAAATTGCAACAAAAAAAGGTGGGAATGCTCTTTGCTTTGAAATGGAATGCTTTTGAGGTAAAAAGCCCTTTTTGCCGCACATGTAAAAATGCACCTTGTCTTCAAAGCCCTCCACAAAGAGTCGTGCTGCGCGGCCGACTGTAATATTTCCAGGAGACACTTTCAGATCTTGGTCGGCGGTCGTGATTCAGACCAGCGGCGGCTTGTCTGTTTTCGTGCTAATGAGTACCGTCAACCTCGCTGAAGGGGGCAATGCTGGGAACCTGAGCCGAGCCAAAACCGCTGGCGCCAGTCCCACATAGCGATAATCTGGATTGGGCGGAGCCATTGGAGATCAGAGTACAGCGCCGCCTTCACCGGTTTCCCCATGGGACTCTTAAAGTGAAGAAAGAAACGATCACAAAACAGCATAGGACCCTCATACCACCAGTCTTTATTCAATTCAGTGTAACTTTGTCCACCTAATTCCTAACGCCGAAAGATTTTACCAAGTTTGAGTCCAGCGAAGGAATTATTCTGTATTTGGCTTACCCTCGATTTGCGCTCACAATTATCAGCAACCACTGTCTACCATTCCAATCATTAGGTGAACCAACAGTCGTCCCAATTCCCAGCCCGGTGTCTTAAATCCCCTTCCTGCCATAAGTGGCCATGTTTCCTTCCTCTAATTGCATCCAGCCGTTTGGAATCAGACCTGAATGGTTGTTTAGGTGTTAATTGGTTTGAAGGACTGCTAACAGGAGACAAACAGGAGAAAGGTGAATTAGGACGGTGCATGTGGCCCATAAACAGCACAGTGTGGCCTGCGTGCTGTCATGCCTTGTTTAGAGGTGTTCTGGCTTATGTTTGTCCATTAGGCGGCCCTGGAGGAAAGACATACGCAGAAACACACTTATCCTGTGTCACACAGACACACATCACCTGATGCAACGGTCTTCTTTTAACTCCTATATAAAAGTCACTGCCTTTAGTCCCTACTCTAAATCATTCCTTCTTTACATGAACAATGCATTTTATCTGTAGCCTGAACTAAGCCCTCTTTTACATTGAAAGCTTGTACAGATTTACAGTTTGCTGCTTATCAGCTTTTCCAAGGACATTTGCACTCCTCACCCACACACACACAGCTCTCACTCTAAGTGAAGGGAAACTTCTTCACGGTGCCACCGGCTCTTCACTCACCCATGGTCTTCATAGTCGCCCTCTTCCCTAGGCGCACAATTAATTCATAAAGCCTTCTATAAAACATGAGTGAGGGGCGGAAACATGGTCACACAGCTCATGGAAGAATACATCTGGCCACCTCTGCTTGAATGGGACTCCGGTGCTTCTCTTGCGTACCGCGTGGACCCTTTAGATACAGGGCCAAGGAAATAATGCAGTTTGCATAGGCCGCTTTAGATGACCGTGAGCTTACTGTGGCATCATGGCGATGTTGTATGTCTGAGAGAAGGCAGTCTTGTGGGAAAACGTCTTGGCAGTGATTGCTGTTCGATCCTCCAAACAGCACATTATCCTATACTCTTACGTTTTGGACCTGCGCACGGCCTGCAGCTGGAGCTGGAAATAAAACCGTCGCTGACAAAGACCTCAGTGTCGAAACATAACTGAAACCAAAGATCAACTTCTTTCAGTGCCTCTTCACGGACCTCTCCAACATGTCTCGGTCTAAGTAAATGTTATTTGAAGTGCTCTTGTCAAGGAGCTCCGTGTTGGAAAGACCAGCACGGAAAACCGAGCTGAAGCAAAACCCTGGCTTTGTCAGTGTCTGGCTAACAGCTTTCCTTTAATGTCATCGAAGAGATTTCTTCCCCAGAACTCATGTTCTCTCTATAGCTTCGGCAAAGTATGGACAGGTTTTGTCAGGAATCTCTTTCCTATCAAGTGTCGCTGGGTGTCAAAGGCTGCAGAGAAATCTGCTGATTCTGTTCCTTGAAAGCTGCAGCTTACACGTCTTCTGAAGGGGGAGATTATGCTCCTGGGAGGCTTTTTCTTGCACCTCACACTGCTGCCTCACGCGCCCGCCAAGGCCTTTTTTTTTTCTTTCTCTACGCAGATCAGCTGTCCACCTGCTAAAAGAGCTGACATTTTGGCTCCTGACGGATGCCCCACTTTCCAAAGAGGCCTTTGAGAACGGCTGAGGGGATTTGCAGCTGTGTGCTGCAGAGCGGAAGCTGGATCTCCAGCTGGTGTTGGCATGGTGGTGGTACAGAGCAGGCTAGTGTTGCTCCGGCCAGAAACACTCACCTCTGTCTTGTGGAAGGACGTGAGTGTGAATCTCTCTTTCTGCATCAAGCTCTTTTCTGTGTGTCTTTTGTTTCATTCCTTTCCTTGAGGTACTTTCACACCTGCTTGGAGTGCTCAATTCCCACAAGGGGGTGTCCAGAAGTAGATCGGAATCTGGCTCGCTGTCAAGCTAAAATATTTCTTTAGTATATCTACGAGGGAATCTTGCACCTTTGTTAGATAGCTGACAGTAGAGGAATGGCAGCGGAGAAAGAGAGAGAAGGGGAATGACCCGTGACCAGACAGGAAGCAGAGATGCTGAGGTTTGTGGTCGGCGCCTTGTATTTAACCTATGTTGCAGAGATTGCGCTCTAAGCCAGCATTAACCAGCCCTTATGATGGAGAGGTGCTATGTCAGGCTAGACTTTCCACTGAGTGATATGCAATGATGGCTTCAACCCTAAACACAAGCGACAGCACCAAACATCTCTTATCGTCACCCCTTCGTACTTCAGGCCCCTTCCCAAACCCACCCCCTAATCTCCGAACCCTATCATAGAATGCCCTCACTTAAAAGTTTAGAAGTGTAAATTGCAATGACACTGACAAACAAACTCTCACTCACACACACACACACGATTATCACTTCCTCACACTTATTACTCGGTGTCAGCCCCTGGCTGCCTTAGCCATGCCAGTTTAACCGCACTGCAAATGAACTGTAAGGCTTCAGCGGAGAAGCTCATTTATAGCTTCGAATTCAGACGATGAACTTTGCCACGACTGGGAGCTATAAAGAAAAAAGAAAAAGGTTAACCCCCTTGAGATTGGCCAATTGATATACATGATTTGTGCAAAGAGATTTTGGGATGATAAGTGAACAGTGACGCGCAGGGGGGGGGGGCTGTGGCGAAGGTTAACTTCTGAATAAGAAAAAGAAAGCGTGAAGACACAGAGACGGAGGCAGAGATAAACGTTGTGTCAGGCGGAGACAACGAAGCAGACGGTGAAAGAAGGCAAACACTGGAAAAAGAAAAGTGGACGAAGAGGTAGAGAGGAAGAGACCCGCGCAGACACGAGCAGAGACCGAGGGTGTGGAGCCTCTCCCCACCTCTCCCCACCTCTCCTCACCTCTCCAGCCCTGACAGCTCGATCCGGCGGCTGATTTACATTCATGCCACCTTGCGCGATCCGGCACAGAGCGCTCTGCCATCTTGTGAAGTGCAGGTCTTTATTTGACTTCTCCATCTAGCTCTCTTTATCTCCCTCTTCATCTCTCGGCTAAATTTTCTCTTTGGTGTTTTGTACATCCCTCTGAGCTCTGGGCGAGCGTGAGCACTTGGATGTGTTTTTGTTTTTTTTTGTCTTCTGTATGCAGCGAGTTCTGCCAAAGTTCTATGTGTTGTGTAGCAGAGTGAACTTAGCCTCCGGGCTGCGATACTCTCACAACTATTTGATAAGTCTCAAACTCTTGACAGGTAGCATCCGCGTTGACCTTACTGACGATAGTTGGAAGATCTGGGAAACGTCTCCTAATCACGGTTCCTTTTAATCTGTGCCGTTGACTGACAAATCCAGTATTGCACCAATAACTTATGACGGATGTGCGTTGTCAAAATATGAGAACACAGTATCTGCAAAGTGGATGTTGACAGGCATGAACCCGGGTCAACACAGGCCTCCAAGCACGGACACGTACAAGTTACACCAGTACTGCACGTGCATAGGCGCACACTGTAGACTCAGGTAGATACATAGACGGCAGTGTGTCTGGAGACGGTTAGCGCACCGCTTCAATCAGCAGAGAGAAGAGGACGCAGCAGTTAACAGTCTCTGTGGTTTGCCCTGCGGCCTGGACTTGTCACCAACGCTGCCAATTACGCGTCGATCAGGAGGTGGAGCCGAATCGCCGACAGCTAACTACTCACCTGCCAAGACCCCAGCCTAACCCACCCTCACCTCAGACACCACGGCCCAGAAAATCTCAGTCGCAGACAAATACTGTATCTCAAGCTCAACCCCTGAATGTTAAAAAGTTCAAGGTCTCGTATATACAGTATATATTCATTTTATATTAAGACAAGATCCAAAACATGTCAGTGTAATGAGATCATCCCTCTCTCTTTTATGCACTTTTGAAACGTGATTCTATAACAACTTTATATATTACAATTTATGATATAACAAGTGCAATATCCAACCCTAGATAGCGTCTGAAGATATCGCCATCGCTCCAGCACTCTCTCACCTTTCCCAACACTTCATAAGCCCCACGTCTACCTCAGCCTCCTCGAATTAGCGTGCGCTCCTCCCCCCCTCCTCCTCCTCCTCCGGTCTTCAACCTCCAAACCGGCTGAGCCCAGATCAGCGCTCCGCTCGGCCCAGCACAGCTTCTCAAGGTCGGGCCAAGGAGAAACTGCATCGAGGCAACTCTCGCCATCTGTTGTATTTGGAACCTGACCCATGTCTGACCATGCAGCCAGGTACAGAAGAAGACGGACCTACGTGAGATCTTAGCTGGTGAAAGAGAAAGTTACTCCTCCTTTTCATGAATGGTGAGGCTGCGTTGTTTTCTGCTATTGTCAGCAGTGTTGCCACTTGTTTTCACAGCTGCTGGTCCCCGTAAGTGTGAGAAACACTGAGGCTGCCCGGCACAGCTGTGTTGTTTGTTTTCACTGAGGTCAGCTTGTGCACTGATGGACGCTTGAGAAACTGGCCCAACTCCCCCAAAACCTTAACATCAGTAATAATACCCCGTATCCTCCACCGATTAGTCTTCCCCCGCATATCTGACAGTCACTGAGTTTTCCTTTCTAACATAAATATTGTTCCTCCCTCTGTAGGAGCCCCAGTCATGGGAACCCTCCCCAAGGTCGTCTGGCCAAACTAACCAGTCCCCCCCCTGTTTAACTAGGCGAGGCCGTGACATCTCCATCTATCACGGGCCCCGATAAGGGGTATCTTTAATTACACCCTCGTCTCCCTTGGATCTGTATCTCTTTTCTCTCTCCCTCCTAACAGACTCCCGTCCATCCGTCCGTTCTCAGCGATCCCTCCCAGGGAAGGCTTGTCACTGTCCCAACGCTCGGGACTCAGTAAGTCGATCCAACAGGAAATCAATAGCAGGGCCTAATGCTGAATAATTGAGGTTACGGGAGTTCAGCAGCACTCCCCAGACACACACCCCCACGTCGTCCTGTAACCTCCCATTATGCGCGGGGTGGGGCGCTGCGCCCTGCTCACGTCCCTTCTCTCACACCGAGTGTGCGGGTACGTTTGTTTGAGTTACCGACCAATTATACACGAGGGCGCTGCTTCTGTTACTTGTAGCTATCCAGTCGTGGAGTTCTTTAGCAAGAGGGCTAAAAAAAACAACAACAACAACAGATCAACACAGACTTCTGGCCTGCCTTGATAGGTTTTTGTGACATCTCTTGAGAGACATACGGTGGATGTGAAAAAAACTGCACTTTGAGAGAAATCTGAACATGGCCCCCGTGTGTAAAAGCAGTTTTACATTTAATGCCCCTTGACGTCCACTTCCTTTGTTCTACTGCATGTGGAAGTGGTGGGATAACAGCAGAGAGCACTTGCATGGCAGTCCTTGGAGTGCGACGTGCACTAGAGGGCACAAGCTGCCTTGCTAAGACGCCTGCCTCCAGTCGGGAGGAACAGAAAAGGGGGTGAGCGTGATCGGTGCTACAGGAGACAGGGCAGAGAGGAGCAGTAATGTTTCACCTTTGCGATGAAGGGCTAACAAATTGATACTCTTTGGAATGTTTTATTCAAGGGTACGTCTGAAGCATGAGCGAGCGCTTTTGTGATTTCTGAGATGGCTGCACTGTCAATGTGTCTTGCACAGCGCACAGCTGTTGTTGTTTTTTTGTAGCAGACACCAGATACATTGAGATTTGAGTTGATTTTATTCTTAGCTGTCCATGTTTTGCCTGACGGCGTTTATGTAACAGCCAAAAAGCTGTCAGTGTTGGTTTATTTCTGACAAACAGAGTGCTGACCTGTTCGGAGCCGGACCGAGAAGTTGTCACCTCTGACACACACACAAATAAACTAAAAAGGCCAACGGTGGCAACTCTCAGCAGCCCTCACTCACTGCAGCTATGGTAGTGTTTGACTGACTTCTTTGAGACTCCAGGATGCAACACACCATAACACACACACACACACACACACACACACACCTCTTCACAACCAGAACCCTGGTGCCACGGAGGTGCTGAGCTCTGTGAAGTGATGCGCTCGGCTTCAGCCCACAGAACAGCATGGAGGGGAGGAAGCAGCAGAAAAGAACACTCAATATCTCAGGAGCCTGTCCTGAAGTCTGGGTTTTCTTGCTGGCGTTACACTTCTCAGACTCTTCATCCTGCTTTGCAAGTTTTTTGCAGAAAGTAGAACCCCTCACATCTCGAACATACATATAAAAGTGTCACGAACAGCGACTTCTGTCTCAAGAGTTATTCTCCATGTGAGACGCATTCACACACACACACACACACACACACACACTCTCACACACACACACACACACACTCACACACACACTTGCAATGGTGTTGTGTCCGCTGTAATTGCTCTCCTCTCGTCCAACAAGCTGGTTGTACACTTCTCTCCCACAAAGCAAACGTGTGTTCCCTTACAGGCACAGAGCTATTTCTTTGTTGTTTTCGGTGTGTTAGTGAGAGTGTGTCACTTCTCACATTGTGCACCCCCCCCCCCCCTGTAAACACACATAAGGACAAGCATCCTCTCGCCCTGCTTCTCTTCCCTCCTCTTGTTTTCCTTCCCTCCAGGTTAAGGCCACTCAGGCCTGCAGATGGCAGATAATGACAGTGCTGTCCCCACCGGCTAGTGTGTGTGTGTGTGTGTGTGTGTGTGTGTGTGTGTGTGTGTGTGTGTGTGTGTGTGTGTGTGTGTGTGTGTGTGTGTGTGTGTGTGTGTGCGTGCGTTTTGGGTGTTGGCTGGGTCACTGGTTTGCTCGGTTTCCCGGCTGACTGACTTTTGTAACTTGGATTTTGTTGATTTGCTCATTTGCTGACTGAAAAGCAGTCTTGCTGAGCACCTGACAAGCTAGTGATGTGGTAACCAGACTGTGTGTGTGTGTGTGTGTGTGTGTGTGTGTGTGTGAGATGTAAGGGCCTCAGGTGTTCAAGGACCCTTTCCTCTCAGTCTGTGCCTGCTAGTACTTTACAGTCTAAAAAAAGAAGCAGGTATTAGGCTCCACTGGTACATTGTCCAGCTGCCTTCTTTGTGCTCCATGAAAGTGCACGTACTTCTTTCTTTTTGATTCATCCTTGAAGAACAGCAACATACAGTCAGACGGGTGGTGATGCCATAATCATACATAATCAAGAACTGTTTTTGGTCATTAGAAGTTACTTTTTCTTTTCAATTTCATGAGACGTTTTTTGGGAGTTTCTAGTGATTTTGATGGAACACTAAATGGCCTTATTATTTCTAGAAAACTGTGACCATCTGTTGTTTGTTCTTTGATTTTATTCTGTTTAAAAACAGAATTGGAAAAACAAAAACAGTATCATTTAAAAAAACGTAATCTTTTTTTTGATAATACAACCCTTTTCACAAGTTGAGTAGTTATCAACTGATGGTTAATCGTAATCTTCATGTGTAAAATCAGCGGACTGATTTAGGCCTGAACAAAACAATAAGAACACGTCAACACATCGGCTGTATTCATTTCTGACTAAAGATCGTCATTATCCATTGAGAGAATTTATTGCTACAGGGGGCTGCACAATATGAGGAAATATGAAATATGCAACTTTTCATAACTTGAGCTAAATAAAGAGATATTTAAGTATACTCCGTTCTGCCTTACTGCTGTTTTCAGTATGGTGCTTTCTTCCAACATTCTATTGAACAATTCATTGAGCGTTGAGCTGAACGGCACCAATAACCAAGAACGATAGTGACATTTAAAAGTGTTCAGCTTTGTACTGACACTCAAAAACATCAGTGCGATGTTGCAGTTTTTGGCGATGTGTTTACCACACAAGTATATAATAAAAGCGATATATTCTGCAGGCTACATGCTACATCTGTGAATGTGGGATTACGTTTTCATGTGTTGACCCTACTTGTTAACGAGGAAAGTAAAAACCAATGCCTTCCTGCTTGTTTACACTAGAATGTTTTCTTAAATGTCATCACTGAATCAGAGTTGAATGCACAGCATGGAATTACTAACGCGTTCCAAAAAGGTGTTTCTACAAGTTGAAAGTGCTTCTGTTTGCATTTAAATGATTCTCTGCACACATAAGAGCCCCTGCTGTTGGTCCATGGCCCCGGGCTATCTGGCAGATCACCCCGGGGGCCATCACGGGTGACGGGGGGCCCCCTCAGCAGGGAGACCAACACCCTCGTTTGCGCCTCAAAACCTTGTGTCATGTTGCCCTTGTGTTTGGATCTATAGCCTATGGCTGGAAATGTCTGCTTGAACCTAACGTTAGAGAGCAGTGCTGTTTGCCAGACACAGCTCACTCCTCCATTGTTAATCCTGCAAACATAACATGCAAAAAAGAAGTGACAAAATCCACACTTTAGATGAACTAACAGCGATGTACCTTGGCCTTCCTGGTCATTTTTGGTGTTTTGAGTCCTCTGAGAATCAAAGAGAGAGGGCTTCTCTCTACATCCTCTCACCAACACCATGAGACGGAGAATATTACAGTAATTAGGACCAGCATGCGTAAGAAGACAATCTCAAAGCAGGAATTCTTCTGGTTAATGATCGGGTCTGGCCTTGTTAAAGGTATAAAATACCTGATTTCCATCTGCCTCGACTACAGAGGATGCATGGCCCCTCCCTCCCTGTCTGCTCCTCATTCCCTCCATCTCTTTCCACAAGGGAGGCCTGAAATGTTTGAAGCTTTTCCTTTTTTCTTTGGGCCCTCGCTCCCTCTCTCCCTCCCTCCCTCTCTCTCTGTGTGCCGAGGTCCCTGGATGTGGAATTTTTAATTACTCTCTCCTGGCTTTGTGCATAACCAATGAAAGATTGAAGGGCATTTCCCTCTGAAAGGCACTGTTAGAATATGGGTTTTTCTAATGCCATCGCTTTGGGAGAGGAATACTAATACACAAACGGTGGCTTTTTGTGCCTATCTGCGACTCACGTACTCATATCCATTGGTGTGTGTGTGTGTGCGAGTGCGGCCCCCCAGACAGACCGTCTGGCTGTTGTTTTGCATGTGAATCGGGGCAGGGGAGGCATGGCGTTATTCGAGTGGGTGTGCTGGATGAAGACTGGGGGGGGGGGGGGGGCAGGTAGCTTCATCGCATTGATTCGATTTCTTTCAGACCAGTTTGAGGGTGCAACACCTCAAGGTGCCCCCCCCCCCCCCCCCCCCAAACAACAACTCTGTTTAGACAGCAAAATGAAGATAGGGTGGCGTGAAAATCAATAGAGGATACCGTAGAACAAATGATCAGACGACTCAAACTCTTGAACCACGACGTCCTTTAAAGCAACAAGAAAAGTACAGCGAGTGAAGAATATGTTCGAGAAATTTGTGGCTCAAAGTGAAATTGAAAGTAAATGAAATGAATACATTTCCGTGTATCCACCTATAAAGGAACAGCATAATTATTATGATTACGTTTAAATTTTTAGACGTGTTGATGGAACACGATGAGTTCAGCGGCATGTGTCTGCGCGGTGTTAATTAGTGTCAGGTGATTGATGGTAATGTAGCCCATCGAGGTCATGAGATGCTCATCATGTTTCTTGCTTTCTTATGGACACCCACCCTAATTGCTTTGGTGAATATGTCATCATTTCATTTCCCCCCTCCGCTGCTCCCTCCTCTCCCCCGCTCACTCTCGCTCTTAAGTAGCAGACAGCGGAGGTCTTTTGTGTGCCTTTAAAAAAAAAAAAAGAAAGTGTTTATTTATTTCCCAGGGCTGAATAGGGCTGCATTGAACACATGACCACGGGTTATAAGGTATTAATATACACGGCGGAACGAGACGGGGGCGTAGTAGGAATTTTCCCTTCAGTCAGCACTGCGTAGGTAGCTCTCACACGGGGCGCCCTAATATGTGTGAATTCATTTCCCCCAACACAGGAGGAAAACTTCAAAGGCAGGGACCAGAAGTTGGCCAAGTGGATTTGAAAGGGATGAGTCTCTAATCTTTTTAAACTTTGCTTGCTCTGTATATTTTCTCACTGCCTCTTCGCCCATTCTTTCTCTCAACACCCCTCCCACCTTGTCTTTTCTTCTTCTTCATCTTTCTTCTTCTCCCAGCAGTGAACCCACCTCGCGAGCTGCTTTGCTGTAAAAAAGTGAAAGAAATGATGACTTAATGTTTTAGCGAGAACAGCAGCGTAAACCAATCTCAGGACTCGCGTTTGCCTGTTTGGGGATTATATTTCTTTATGCCTGTCATCTCCCTGCTTTCTGGTGTATAAACTCCCCCTCCCCCCTCTTCTGTACTAAACGGGAGGATGTGTTCCATGTGTCGTAGCATCTTTACATTACATTTGCTTTGCGGCGTGTGTCATCATTTTCAGGTCCCGCCTCAGCAAGGCTTCAGGGCCGCTCTTCCCCTCGCATCAGCCTCGTGTGACAGCACCTGAATTATGCATATGTTTCCGAGGCGCTGCGGGGTGCCATTCCAGGGGTTATCTGGAATGCTCGTGACGGAAGGCCAGAGTGCTGGAGACCTATTCTCTGAATATTTGATGGTTTTAATGAGCGGGAAAAATACAGGACTAAGCACTCTGTTGGTTTGCTCGACTCTCGGCGTGTGAGAAATAATGGACGGGGAGGCACGGATGAAATATTGAAAGCGGCGACGGCTCCGTGAGGAGGAAGGCTTCTCCGTCGCGAAGTTGCCGAAGGTCGTGAAGAAGTTACAAGTAAAGGTCACGCTCTCTGAGAGGGAAATGAAAAGACTGTGTACTGTCACCACGGTGAAGAGTGTATCATATCACTGCTGTCCTGATCTGTTTGCATACCAATAGACGATCAAAAATCTCACTCTTTGATGGATGCTCAAAGGATCCATGACTGATTGATGGGGCGTGTTGATGGGTAGATGGGTGGTGTGTGGATGAGGAATAGCGGCCCACGGCTATTACTCAACAAGTTCTGGGGAGTTTCTGGAGGAGTGGCTCTCACAGCTTCCACCGCCACTGTTCCTGTAATAACTTTGCGCCCCTGGTGCCCTTGCAATAAAATGATGATAAATGATAGGAAGCAAAGGGGGAACCAGGGCTGTTTGTGTGTGTGTGTGTGTGTGTGTGTGAGGTGTGTTTGTGTTTTCCACCCGAGGCAGTATTCGTTTAAAAGTTACCTCAGGCAGCTTATAACTTAACACAACTTAATTATTATACCAATTAATACACGGCCTAAAGAGTCAGTTCTTCCTTCTTTCATCTGAAAACAAATAGAAGAGAAGCTTCCACGGAGCCTCGCTCAACCTTCCCGCACACAAATAGAAGAGAAGGAGACAGCGAGAGGAAAGTCATCTTCATAAAATCAGCTAATCCGTCTATTATTTACGTTATAATCACCGCTTATGAGCAACACACTGAATGTTAGCCTTTGGAGTGGAAGGGGAAACGTGTGACAGACAAATGAATACCCATGAATCCTGCCTCCAAGGGGCGACTCTTTGTGGCGCGCTAAATATTCACAGCAGGACGCAGCAGTGACTTTGGATGTGCTCTTTAATTGAAGGTGAGGATCGAGCGGTCGGGTTCCCCGCGCGGTTGACTCGTGTCAGCCGTCCCTTCCACTCGGCTGTGAAGAAGCTGTCCTGGCAGATATGGATTAGCGTCAGAGCGTCGCGGGGCAGGTATTACATGTCTCTGGTGGCACTGCCAGCACTGCCCCGTGACTACTAATAGCCTCTGTTGTCTCGTGTCTTTGGAGCGGGGCTCGCCGTACGCCTGGGACGGCTGTTTTGTACCGGTGCCAATCCTAATGCCCGGGCTTCCTGGCAGATCAGAGGTTCTGGAGGTGGGGGGGGGGGGGGGGAGAAAAGAGATGGAGAGAGGTTGTCAAAACAGCTCCTCATCCCCTCGTCAGCTGCTTCGTCTCCATCTCTTCTACACCACCCTTGCTGCCAAAAGCCAGAAAGAGATCAAAGGAGGCCGACATGAAAGGCATCCCTGAGATTCTGTTTTTTTTTTCCGGTGCCCTGTCTCCCGCTCGCTCCGTTACAGATATGGAAATGCTGAATCCCAAATACCGCCTTTACCTAGGCTGCAGAGGATGCCCGGCCTCTTCTGACTCTCTCCCTCTCCCTCTCTCTCTTTTCCTTTTGCTTCTTCTCCTCTCCTCCGCCTCGCCTCGCCTCACCCCTTCATCATCCTGCCTCTCCATCCCGTGCTCTTGCCTCTCTCCAGCAGCCCCCTCAGGCTTCCAGGTAGATAGCGGCTGATTGGCAGCTGCTGTGACAGTCAGTGGAACCGGCTGAGAGAGTGGATGAGTGTCAGCCTTGCTCCAGGGGCTTAAGGCAGCAGCAATGTTGTAGCTCCCTGCTGGAGAGAGAGAGAGAGAGAGGGAGAGAGAGAGGGAGAGAGGCCCATGAAATGAGACTCAGTCGGTTCTTCTCTTTTCCTCGCTTCTCTCAACTGAAGCAGGTAGGAGCTAAATAGGTTTTTCAAATCGCTCCAGAGTTTATCCTGAGACTGGAAAGTGGAACATTTCTTCAACTCACACCCTGTCATGTGCTCTCCTTCTCTCATTCCTCTTTTCCCACCTTTTGCTTTTGATAGAACTGTGTTTTATCCTCGGTTGTAGCATCTTGTTCTCTTTGACATTCTCTTTCGCTCCTCTCTCCTCCCTCCGCTCTCACTCCTCAGCTGCTACGCCACTTGACAATTAGCTGTGCGTTTTTTTTCCATCGCTACAAAAACTTTTTTCCCTCCTTTTGAAAAACTTCTGAGTACAACTCAATGGGGGGGGGGGGGCACAAAAGTGGCTGTGACCAATTCCCAGACGGAGTGGAAAGCGTTTGTGTAATGGTTTTCGCTGCGTTGCAGCTTGAGCTCTGTCCCGTCAACAGCAACACATTGCATCAGTATTCCCTCCGGGCCCAGAGTGCCCCATCATCCCCAGCACAGACAGAGAGAGCTGAGAGAGATGTAAGGAGTGGAGGAGGCCTTGCGGAGCCCACACCTCCTCCAAAGTTACGCATGTGTGTCGACCAGTAGTGTGTGAGGAAGCTTAGTTTCTCTCCGACTCCCTCTTCCATCCCTGTTTTTAATGTTTCGGTCACAGCACAAACAACTAGCTACAAGCAGTGCTGGCACATCTGGGAATGAAAATCCAGAGGTTGCCATAACTGGACCTGGCAGATAAGGACGCACTTGTTCGGAATCCAAAAAAAGTTTTGAATTTGGTTGACAAATTATACTCACGGTTGACTGATACTAATATGATATGCATCAATGCGTCAGTGCTAAAGACATAGCTCTCCCTACTGCCCATATCTCTCTGATATGAGTTCAATACCGTTTGCAGAACAGTTCAATTAAACTGCACCATACTATTTTATTGAAAACTTTCATTGGGGATCAAGAACAGACGGAGCAAAGAAGCAAAAAAAAAAGCAAAAAGATTGTGGTTACGCCCGGAAAGGAGAAATGCGCTCTGTGCACAGTGGGAACTTTTCATGTCTCGCTGGGTTTAAGGGAGGAACGAGCACTTTCGAGAGCCCATAAATATTGAATGCGGGATGAATGCAGACCCATTTGATTATGAAATGGAGGGTGTGTGGATGAGTTTAGCCGTACATGTCAGATACCCACAGAGTGCTCTGGAGTAGTCTGGTGAAAGGATGCAAGTGGACCCTAATTAGAGGGATTTGGAATGCATTTAAAAATGAATCACGCTTCGCTGGGACACCAACAACACTTTTTACCACTTCTCTAAATGGGCAGCTGGCAGCCAGAGGGCTTGTCAAGTTGCGAAAAAAACTCCCAGCAACATATGAATGGGAGGCCTGATTACTTTGTCACTAATGACTCATTGGCTCGCGCATGCACTCGGGCGCTGTAAATGCCTCTGGGGACGACCCTTCACTCCAGTCTGAGTCTTTTCATCGTTATCACTCACGTTTTCAGCCAAAACACCATGTTTTCTTTCTTCAAACACATACAAAATCCTCCACCTCCTGAAGTAATTTTAACATCTTGTAAGGAAATCAGATATCAAAGTACGAGATATGAAAGTACGGCACAAAGCAAAGAGTCCTTTCATGCCATTAAGCAAACTCTCTGCAAATTACCTCCCCAAACTGCTAGATTTCTAATATTAAGGCCTTCTTATTTTGATCTCTTTCCTCTCTGATTGCCTCTCTGGTGCACCGAGCAAATATGCGACAAAAAAAAACAACCCCTTTACAACCTGAGGAATGTATTTTGAAGAGCGGATTGAAACGTGATGAGAGTGAAACGGACAAAGCCTTCAGTGACAAGGCACGCCTCAGAGACGGCATCGAGGTGCGAGGGAACCTCTTAAGGAAAAGAAATGCAGTCCGCTTTAATTGTGCGAAGCCAGCGTGAGAGATGTCGCCGTGAGTTACGGCAGCAGTAAACCACACGGGCACACTCGCAGAAGGGCATCAATTCAGACGCAGGTACACAGACAGCATACGCACTTAAGCATCATCCTCTGCATGTGAATTCCATTCAAAAAAAAAAGAAGAGCAGGGGCTTCTAAACTTGTTTGTATGCAGATTTCCCTGCGTAGGGGTGATGACAAACAGCAAGTACATGGAAGAACACTTGTGCTATTTTTACCTTCAGACAAACTCGATGCGGGGTTTACATGAAAGCGGTTCGCTCCCAGTGCTCGCTTTG
Organism: Anarhichas minor; assembly: GCF_050575085.1. NCBI lineage: Eukaryota > Metazoa > Chordata > Actinopteri > Perciformes > Anarhichadidae > Anarhichas > Anarhichas minor. The sequence goes on along the minus strand of NW_027466496.1, from coordinate 1,329,113 downwards.
TCGGTGGCTCTCCCCACATCCGTGGCCTTCCATTACACGGATTTGCAGGTAGCACAAAGACATACAGAGGACCTCATCTGCAGTCTGTAATGTACATACTATGGTTCTGTATAGCGTGTAGTGTATCAGGCTGCCGCGCTATGATTGCTCTGCCTGGATGGAATAAGAGGGTAATCTCCTCGTGAGAGCTTTTGGTAAGAGGTTGCGATGGCAATGAAAACCACTTGGCCTCCGCTCCGGGCGACAGCCGTGGCTGTCGTGGCTGTCGTGGCTGGAGGCACTGTGTCTATGTCTGGACTCCAGGGTGAACTGATTTGATTTGGGTGGGGGGGGGGGGGGGGGTCAAAGGTCACTGTCACCTCACAAAACACGTCTTTGGTCCTAACTCAAGAACTCATGTGCTAATTATGATAATTTCACCGCAAATGTCGAATGGGATAAAATGATGAAGTGATGACATTTTGGACAGACATGGACGTAAACTGCAACTTGTAAACTGAGACTGGTTGGCAGAGGCATACAACTGTAAGGTGGTGATCCTAGTCCGTCATTGCTCTCTCTCTCTCTCTGTCTCTCTGTCTCTGTTTCTCTGTCTGTCTCTCTCTCTCTCCCTCTCTCTCTCTCTCTCTCTCTCTCTCTCTGTACATAACATAACCCGGGCTGCTGTCTCTCCCTCGCTCTCCTGTTGAGTGGGTGAGTTGGCTGCAGTGATGAGCCGTGTGTGTGTGTCAGACTCTGATAATTACGGGATGCTGCGGGGAGTTCTCCCTATCTGGCCCGGGAAACATGGCAACGTATCACCTTTGTGGGAATGGAGCAGCTGCTCACTGTGGGAGCCAAACCTGGCAACCCGGAACAGCCCGCGCTACATGACTGCAGATGTTGCAAGATTACACTGTAGAGAAAGGGAGTTGCTGCAAGACTTACAGCATGATTGACGGATTTGGGCTGAGGCAGATTACCTCAATGTGAATATAATACAGTACACGTGTAGCCATTAATTGTTTGGACACATATCTGACATATACACCCATATTTACTGCTTATGCAGATACCGGTGACATGTCTGTCTCTCTTTACCCTCTAAACTCACTCTCTTTACCTCACTAACACACAAACTCCCCCTCTCTCTCTCCAGCTGGTAGCAGTATATGAAGAGCAGGACCCTCACAATGGAGGCGACGGTACCAGTGCCAGCTCCACCGGTACACAGAGTCCGGAACCCTTCGCCAGTGACATGGGTTCAGCATCGGCCTTTCAGCCCTGCCAGGCCATCAGTGAGATCGAGGTCACCCCGTCCGCTCTGCGATCCAGTGAGTCCAATTAAAACATTCACCACTAACAGTTCAGTACTGTGGCCTTAAAACAAAGCCTTCATCACATGTTGTATTAGTAAGTTAATGGTACACCACATAATTAATGAGATACTCATTTCCATAGCTCGGCTTTTCTTTCTTGGCAAACATTGAAACCAAAAAAAACGTTAAAAAAACGTTACTTACAACTTACTTCATTAGGATATCAGGGAGCTTGAAGTGCATTTTCTACCTTGTAGCAAAAAGCAACTGACATTGTTAAGATGTAAGTATATTATGTAAAAGCAGAAAGGCCCGTGTCGGGCATTTTTTTTAAAGAACGAGCAGGAAATCTGTGCCACCAGCAGGAATTCAAAATGTAAAGCTTGAAAGGATATGGACATGAAAGCTGACATCTGAAAGCTAAACATTACTACAGAAAGATGCACATATACTCAGCAGTTTATTCATGTTTACGGTGTGAAAATCAGAGAAGCTACATCACAGCATGAAGTTAGACCGAGCTCAGATAAAGTTATCTTGTTGTTTTGAATCTCCCGGGCTGTCAGAATGAGGGATAAAAAGACACAAAGATTATAGGTTACCAATAGATGTGTGTCATGGGACAATACCAAATACCTAAATGCAACAAAGTAAACTTCTGCTTCACAACAAACTGCACGGCGTCTGTTTGGCTCGGTGCTTCGGGTGTATCGTGCGGACTCGAGTGTCTGTCAAGACGGCGCAGTGTGTCCAGGGAACGGCGGCGTAAGGCCGACAGGTGGAAACCGAGACAACTGAAGGAATTGAGAGACAGTTGGAAAATCAGTCATGCAAGAGCACACATGCCAGAGCAACGTCGACATGCACGCACCCACACACACACACACACACACACGGTACACACAGCCAGAAAATGGCACAGCAGCCAGTGACTCAGATGTAGCTCATGTCCACATATTCACCTCCCATGAAGTGGAACCGGTGAGCTGATGCAGAGCTGTCTTAAACTTCAAAAGACATCTAAGACATTCACGCCAGAACTCACAGTCGGGCATGGACTCTCACACACACACACACACACACACCCACACACACACACACACACATGAATGAACAGTAGACTTAGCTCCCCAGCCCTGACATAGCCCTTCTCTCAACCTGCCTGTTAGACTGTGGAGATTTATGGAAATCGTTCCAGAGAATGGAGCAATGTGAAAGTAAACCGGTTGGTTGAAGCCATCTGACCTGCTGTATACTTGCTTCAAACAAACCAGGCCCGGTGTTGTGGGTGGGGCCTAACCTGAATGACTTACTGACATATTGTTTCACTTTGTTTTTAATTATTAAAAGTGATAAATGCGTTTCTGTTTTTTTTTTTATCAGGCTCTCGCCCAGCGTTGGTTCTATGTTGGTTCTAGTAACATGTCGGTATCCAGCTGTGCAGAATGCATGTATCAACGGTTTAGAATGCAGATGCAGTCACTGTCTAATTTTCAAAGAAGAACTTAGAAAGACAATGTAGAAGACGGCAGGTGGAGCTGAAAGCTCCTGCCTGACCTGACTGTCTTTATATTGCCTTGAAAGCATAGACTGTTTCTGCTGAGAAAAGCTCATGACTTGACAGCGCAGTGCATCGCGCTCTCTTGTTAAAAGTCAAAAAAGCTCACCCAGCAGTCAATCTCTCTCTCTCTCTCTCTCTCTCTCTCTCTCTCTCTCTCTCTCTCTCTCTCTCTCTCTCTCTCTTTCAAAATAAAACATGTTGTGTCCCTTATAAATTCAAAAGAAAATAGCAATATGAGGGGAAATGTGTTTATTCTTTTACATTCAGGTTGCCAAAAAATCATTTCAGGACATCTCTGACTATGATGAAAGTTTAACATTTTAATTTGATCAATTGAGAGATTTTTAAAGTCCCTAGAAGTGTATGATATTAACTATGTGTCATGGTCTAGTGTTAAAAAAAGTAAAAAATTACAAAAAATGCTAATGTAGAATCACAACACTTGTACAATCGCAATACTTAAAAGTCGCACCCAAGTATCATGATGGTATCAAATCAGATGATAAGCACATCGTCCCCGCCGTAATGTTTGGTCTTGATTCTTATCTTTCTAAATATTTCTAAATATAACTTTGCTCATGAATATGAACCTATAGCTTCACACTTGCACTGCCTCTTCATAGTGGGTTCAAGAGAACCATCACTTTGTCCATTACTCAATGTCTCGTTATGTCTTCTACACATATGCATGCATCAATCAGCTAGAGAAGCATGTAGCATCCATTTTACAGCCGCTCCATAATATATGGTGACATAACCTGAGCAAGCAAGGCATCCATGTGTGTTCATGGATTCACGCAAATGAAGTGTTCCAAGCGACTGACAAGTGACTTCATAAAGTAATGAATGAAAAGTGAAATAATAGTTTGATCTTTAGCTCATATTGGGACCACAACGGAGAGCTTATGAAAGCGCCGTCCTACCCACCCACACAAACAGCCGGTCTCTCGCATATGCTGCCCTGTAAATTGTAGGTTTCGCATTCAAGAAATATAATGGCGAGATTGCGGCAAAACAGGGGGAACTGATTGCTTCCTACACACTGTGTTGCTCCCGGTGATGGGTATGTCCGTAGCAATTTTTCAGAGATAATAACAGTGAAGAAGAAAGTTAGAAAAAGGGAGACAGGGGGCTGCAGCCAATCAGGCAGTCAGTCAGGTAAGGACAATGATACGTTTTGTTCCGTGGTAGTTTACATAAGTGCAGCCATACCACCAGGATACAATGAGATTGCATTGTTTACAGGATATGTTTGTTCCTCGGTGACTATCTATAATCTTCACTGATTCTTTCCCACTTACATGTCCCTAATTCCACTCCACTCCAGAAGTACCTCACAAGATGTATATGCATGCAGTGAATAACAATTGTAAGAGATTGAGAGACAGACAGACAGACTGACTGGCAACACATACTCAGCCAGATAAACACGACAGGCAGATGGTCCCTCCTGAGATGCAGATGAGCAAATTACTGGCAGCAATATTGCATATCAGACATCAAAGTGTTGCAGCGGCGCCCTTGGCAGCTGTGCTCTGAGGCAGAGAATTATGGCTATTTAAAATCATCATCTTTTAGAGCCATATTGATTGTTTTTTCCTCTCCTACAACTCCCAAAGTCCCAAACTCATGCCTCTCGCTTTCTGTGTGTCCTCCACCCCTCCCCTCGCCTCCGTCTTGGGAGCCCATTTTAGATTTCCATGCTAACATGTGCCGTGCAGGTCAAACTGCTAATAATTGGATTGGAGATGAGATGTAAATTACAATAATGAATGTAATTTTCCCGTAATTATACGGATGCCTGAGCTGCCTCTGCCTCTACTCACCAATAATTTCTCATTTTTCAGAAGAGAAACTTTAAATTAACACTGGACCTTGATGGCGCTTGTAGCTTTGAGTTTGAATGTTCTGTTCTTTGTTGCTCAAAGAGCATAAAACAGGAATCCTTCGATTCGACCCAGGGTTGACTTTATATTACTGGCAGGTAGATTGCCATGTGGTATGCGCCCGAACCACTCGGCTATGGGTTCTTCCATTTCAATACCTCTTCAAGGCTGAAATGAATGGAAGTAAATTACGAGAGGGCAGCTGTGCCTTCTTTGTTCCACCTGTGGACAAACAGAGAAGACTGCTATGGAAAACAACACAGAGCGATGCACTCAGTGCTGAGGTCACAAGGATAGTTGTTCCAGCTGGCCCCGCTGGAAGGTATCGTTTAAATACGGGGATGACGGTGCCCCACTAAAGACAGTCTGATTGTGTAATAAATGTGCTTGTCCACATGCAAAGTGACAGAAATAATTGTGTCAGTCCTTGGCTCCTTCCTCACCTCCACACAGCTGGCAATCAGAGCGGGAATTGGGTTCGAATGTCGGATTGAGCTTTTCAGAAAACTTCGAAAGTATCGCGTCATCTACAGCATTGAACCTTGGCTGTTGGCTTTGGATGACATCATATGTTTACGGCCTAAACGAATCACGTCCCTACACATACTTATGTGTTCGAAAGGGGTATTCAACAGATTACAGAATCAATGTTTTGGGCGTTGACTCAAGCATTGGTGTGTCTTCCTTCAACTTTCAGAGATTGCTACGTTTTATGTTGTTGTTGCTTCACTGTTGGGCGTTTATTCCTAGGTTTTTATAGGCTGAATGGCTATTGCTCAGGACACACAATCAGAAAATGGGAGCAGCTCAAGTGCTATTGACAGAGGTTAAAACTACACTGACATTGACGTGGAGTGGTTTAAAAACACTCAACGGAAGATCACAGTGATTACAACGATACTTCCATGATTGGCCCAAACTATAATATCTACAGACAACATGTTTTTGTGACAGTTACACTGTGACCACTTTTACAAATGTCAGCTCCAGCCAAGACAAACTCGCTCTCTGGCGCTTTTGCTCCCGAAAGTAGACCAATGTGGTGATGAATGGTCCGTTCCTCCACTGACCTGGCCCTATTGTCCTTGAATCTCCCCTCCCTTGGTCCTTGATGCTCTGTGGTGACAGGGTTGCTGGGAGGCCATTAGAGAGATTGCCTGTGGGGGGGTTGGGGGGGGCAGACCTCTTCGAAAAGGAGGGCCTTCTTATAATCAATTTGGCTTAGTGGGCTGCCACGGAGGAGGCTCCCTGCCGCCAGCCAAGGCCATATAAAAGTCAGTACAGAAGAGGAGAGGCACAGTGATGCACGGACAACACACAGTGAAGTGTAGACCGTGACATGCAGGTTAGCATGATTTCCTCACCAAACTCGCCATAAAGACATGAAGCTGCTCACTTAAGACATAACTTCTCGTAGACACAATAACTAATGTCTGAGATAGTGTTTGGAAGTGTGTTTTTTCTTTTTGCGATCTCCATCTCAGATTTAAGGCTTAAGAAGTGGACTGCCCGCCCCATCGTGGGCTCTCCCATTGGGTTTGGGTGACTTCCAAAGGCAGCGATTGTCAATTATAGATAAACTACCAGGTTTAGGTTTGGAACCACATGCAGCTAGGCTCTGATACTTATCATTCTCATCTGCCCTCTCTCTCTCTCTCTCTCTCTCTCTCTCTCTCTCTCTCTCTCTCTCTCTCTTAACTCTCTCTGGTACAGAACTACCTCTTCAATCTCTCACTTCAGCAGTGAGCAGTGCGATCCAGGGGCTTAGATATCAGAAGAATCACAGAGTTGATAGCGACGGCAGTGTGCATCTACTGATTGCTCCTGTTAACCCACCTCACGTCGGCTGTGTCCCACTCCTTACTGCCTTTCCCTTTCAGCAAAGTTCTCAGAATCTCGGAAAACGTCATAACTTCTTCATAACAATTTTAGCCTTAACAGAACATGAGACATAGCCTAGGACTACATTGTTAGGTACTGGTGACACGTTTAGCTGTTTGTCAAAGAAATACATTTGTTTTCATCTTTGAGTAGTCTACTTGCCATTGTTGTAGTACCCTCCCATTGTCCTTGGACTTTTTTACAGCGTGGTTGGTCATCCGGTTTTGGGTACACGGACTGTTGGCTAATGGGCTACAAGTGTTACAGTATATAGCAACAAAATAAGCCGGGGAGTACTTGCACCCTTCCCCACCACCTACATCATGTGTCTCCAAAAAACAAGTTGCCAAGAAACAAGCCCTGCTTTCTCAACTGGTGAGCTTACATTTTCTCTTTGATTCTTTTTCTTTCTCTCTTTTATATTTGGCTTTGGGAAGAAGTGATGCCATAGACTCCATGTTGCTCTTTCCACCTCTGCAGTGCCGGGACACTATCCATCGTCATGACAGGCTTATCCAGCAAAAGGATTAATTTAGCTCCGATTCCACAAAATTAAAAAGCTCCCCCCTGTGTTGTACGTGGATATGAAAGAAAAGCACTATTGTTCCAATGGACCTATCAAGAAGAATTTACTGTAGTCTTGGCAAGGGTTCAATGTTTTGCCAGTGTAGGGTTATAAAAGAGAGGAGGGATGTGTTTATGTCATGGTGGCCCCCTAATACATCTACTCAACTCTTCCTCAGCAACGATCCACAACCACTCCAACTGTGCATCACGCCTCTCAAAGTAGCTTCAGAGTTGAGTACGCACTCGGCAGGGAGGACGTTGGGATAGCAAGCTCATCATTAGCAAAGCTGAAAGCACTTTCAAACCCACCGGCCTCTCGTGAGACTCTGAACTGCCTTCCTCCACCTGAGTTAGTGGAGAGGCTATTAGTTATGTCAACTCTTAATCATACTCGCGCTTGTAGAGGGAGAGAGAGAGAGAGAGAGAGAGAGAGAGCGGGAGTGCCCAGGGTGGGTCTTTAAACTGCAGTGGAGTAGGGGTTCAGTTCACAGTCACTGGGAATATTAGCCATAGAAACACTCATTCTATCATAATAGCATCCAGGGCTTGTTATAGCTAATTATTGCAACGGCTGGTACTGTTAAATGGCGAAGACGGTGTTTTGGTAATGAAGTGTGAAGTGCTTGGAGTGGTAAAAAGTCTCCACTCAGCACCGCTGGGAATGTGCTACCAGCACTATTCTTATTATTACTTCTGCCAGGATCCCAATAAAGCCATAGCTGGACAGCTGAATCATGGGGAGTTGTGTGTGTGTGTGTGTGTGTGTGTGTGTGTGTGTGTGTGTGTGTGTGTGTGTGTGTGAGTTTGCGGACTGCTTTATTACTTCCTGAGCCGGGCTGAGATCAATTCTGCAGGCCACACAGGGACAGCGAGGTCTCGATTGCAAGACAAAGTCCTTCACACTTTCTGACATGCAGGAATAAACTTGAATGGCGGCTGGCCGTAACCCCGTGACGGGGAGCATGGGAAGGGAGCCAGAGTTTGTTTGTGGTGTCATCTCAGACGTTTAGCAGAATTATGTGTCTGCCTGTCGCCATCGGACATATGGCATCCTCGTCCATGCACTTGTGATTTGTCAGAGAGCTTGTTTATCCACTTTGTAAATGCTAACATATTTGTAGTGTTGACATAAATCCTGTTCGGCACTTTTGAGTGATAATGTTGGGGATGAGACTCTGCAGAGACGGGAAGCGTTTGATTGCAGAGTTTTTCGGAGTCATGTAAGCTTTGCTTCGTCTTGTTTCTCTGTCAGATGAGGAGAGAGGAGATACTTGCGGTATCCTTTTTCTCACTTTGTGACCACTGAAAATATCACAAAGCACTTTTGTTGCTAAGTGACAACAGTTTTAACAATAATTCAATAACCAAATCAGAGCTTGAGGTCTTCATTAGTGGTCCCTTGTGTCATTAATGAACAATTGATTTACTCTTTGTCTGTTTTTCTGTCTCAGAGTTGCTCATTGCTCCCTTACGAAGGTGCTTCGTAATTTCAACAGACACAGACTCATTTAACTTGGAATCAATACACTGGTCTTATATTTCTCTCCAAAGCCATGCCTCACTCTGTAACTCTCATTGGCTGGTGAGAACCTCTGTGCTTCGTTTCCATTGTGAATGACACGTCAAAAGAGGGTCAAATTGGCCAAGGGCAATGCCTCCTGGTCTCAGCACGATAAGTCCTCAAAGGGTTGGGAGTGTTTAGCATCTCTTTGTGTCCGGGCTCTACATCCCAGTGGACCTGCAAACAACCCCCCCGACTCCTCCACCCTCTTCATTAGTCCCTTTGTACGACTCCTCCACCCTCTCTGGCTCCTGCACCCATCTGCTTCATTGTCTTCCACGGGGAGGTCACCTGTGAAGTTTGTCTGCTTCAAAGCACACGTGAGGGAAGCACTCAGAGGCATGTGCGGGCACATGCTGGCTAGCCACATGTGGCTGGAAACACGCGTGTTTACACACACACACACCTAATGCAGGCAGACAGGGAATCATACACACACACACGAATGCATACATGTAAGCAACACGGGAGCATTGTCGTGTCCACGCAAGAGACGGCACTCGTTAATTGTTTTCATTATTAAAGGTGCATGTGTTCGCAAATGAGCGCTCACACACAGACACACACACATGTTGACATGCTGCGGAAATGGTCCACCATAACAACTAATATCGACTATTATCTAGACATAAAATGTGACGTAGAGGTATTGAAGAAAATATTTGCTTTAAGGAAATTATTGAAACAAGTAGATTCATCAGTTGAGATGATGTCACAGCATTGAGACAGGATTCTTTTTTCTGCACACTCCACACAATGTTTGTGGTGAAATTGGTCCTACAGCTTGCTTATGAGAGCTCTCGGCCACAGAACGTCTCTCATCCCCCCCCCCCCCCCCCACACACACTCTCCTCCTTCCTGTTTTTCATCAGATCCAAAAGATCCAATCCACCGCGAAGCCCTGTGGAAATCCCAGAACACTCCACTACCACATTCCCAGCTTCCCGCAAACATGATCATTCTCAGAGTATACTGACTTTGGCTCGCAATCGCATCTTTGATCAAAGCAAAACATTTTCGCGTACTTGATTTATTGTTGCTTCTCATGGAATGGTCTCTGTCAGCCATTTGGACATCAAGGAGCAAATTAATTTGACAGTGTGCAGCGACTACTCGGGAGACTTCTTCTATGCTGCCCAAGCAAATGTTTAGAGACCACATGTTGGTAGATTAGACTGAAGTTCTGGGTCTGGAAAAAACTGCTACTTCTCCTGAGGCCCAGATTAGAACTATGAATTATTGATACGTGTTGAGATGCTTTCATTGGCCCACAGGAAGAGGCAGAAACACATGAATGAAAATAAAAAACATTACTAACTCCACCACTGCAGCAAACTCGCCTAATAATCACATCTTGCGTGAGAAGTCTTTCTTGCATTTCCTCAGATCAGCTACACTTTTTGTGTTTGTCATGGCATCCCATTTGTATTAACAGCAATAACGCTTCATTGATCTCCATTAAGGAAGTCTACATGGACGTGTAAGCACTCAGCTAAAGGAAGACACCCTGGAGCTGGTTTGGTTTTTAGTTCCTTACTCTGGCAGAGCAGATGCAAGGTTGACAAGAGGGGTTGAGTTTCCTCGCCACTTCCTAAAGCCGGCCGGCCCAAATTGCCTTTGTCATGTGGAATTTGGTCACGTTGCAGAGATCAAACCCACAACTAGCTGACTCATCGTGTCTCCCTGGTGAGGCTTTGGGAATATTGTCAGGGGTTTAGCTCAGTGGTAGAGCTTTTGACTGTAGATCCCCCACCTCAATTATGGGCCCTTCTCATCTTAGGGCAGGGTGAACCGGGTTCAAGTTGCACTGACAGCAAGCTAACACTTTGCTGAATAGTCACTGATTCAGACACCTATTGCACTGTTTTACTTTAATCCTTTCCTTCCTTGTATTTTGTACATTGAAACTGATTTCAGTGCTGCCACCTTGCCAGCAGTTCCAGTATTGTATCATTAAACGTTCACTGACAATATATTTAATTTGTTGTCCTCCAAAATATGAATACAGTATAATACAGTATCCACTTGTCACAACTACAGCATAGCTACACCTGCTTACTGTTTAAGGCACAGGCAGAACTTGGTTAAGGTTGGGGGAAGATCATGTCCAAAGTGCCTGAGACACGACGTATTAACATTTATTTAAAATTACTATCTTTCACTAACCTTAACCAAAGTGCTTTTGTTTGCCAAACCAAACTACACAGGGTACTCGGGGTATAAACCACAGACTTCCGTGTCTAACAACCCACTTCCCTGACTTTGGTGCGGCACAAACTCCATTCACTCAAAAAAACCAACATTGCCTGCTGTGAACATAATCTAAGCAGCAATTACGTTTACCACCCTAATGTAATTGAGAAAACAATGAAGTAGTGTGTACACAGAGTTTCTAGGAGACAGGGTTGCCTCTTTTGCATCCATTTATTGCTTTCACTCACTTATTTTAAGCAACTCCTAATAGGAGTCAATAAAACAAACACATTTCCTCTGATTGATCCCCCTGCATAGGACATTACTGTTAGTTTACAGCTAAAGGGATGACTGCTTACGACTTGGGCCGTGGCACTTTGAACTGAGGCAAACTTGGGCCGCGGGTGCTATGGAAAGATAAATAAAAAGTCCAAAGCAAGAGAACACGAATGTGTCAAGAAATGAAAAAGTTAGCAAACTTCCCTCCTAGCGTGACGGCACAATTTGAGAGAGCCTTATACTTCTTCAAAGTTTTTGCAAAAGAAGAAACCGACAAAAGTAGTTCACGCTCCTCAGCACATGATCGGGGCTTCGGCACTTCAAGTGCAGATGCAATTGCTGAAAAGTTACTCTGACATTTCATCATTCCAATACACCTCACTGTGGGGTCAAGTTGTGCCACAAGCCGTGAGCAATTGAAACTTTGGAGTTCAGTTGACACCTTTCACTGCTTTCCATCCACAACAGCAAGAAAGTTGCCCCTTTCCTGTTCTGACATGGGAAGCAATCTCTTTTTTTGTTGTTGTAATGATTTGTTTCACATTTATAATTCCATTTTAAACCAGCACTTTCTCATTGGACATTATCAGTGAGACCAAAGAAAAGTCTCCCTCCTCACTATGCCACCTCCTTGTCCAATTACTGCGTTATTCCTACCAAGGGTGCTTTAAGGAAAAGTTGGATTTTGGAAACTCCTGCTGCCGTCTCATCATCCCCTGCCTTGAATCTCAATGAAACCTCATGCGCTTTCATAACACTGCGTGACTGATCAGAGCGACGCATATCCAGTCTGCACATCACAATAGCATCTGTTTCCAAGCATCCTGGAGCCGAAACCCGTACTATAAAAGTTCTTCCCATCGTGCTTTTCTTCTGTTATTTTTGCCTTTTGTCGCTCTGCTGTGCGTTATGGAAGGAGCGCCTCTCTGATATGCTTTGACTCGTTGCATGTAAACCACTCTGACCTCATACATGCTGTTCTTCAGCGTGTGCCGTATCTGAAATAGATTTGTGTGCGCGAGCCGTTTCAAGATTAGCATGTGTGCTCAGCGGCAGGCTCCCAGCAGGCAGCGTCTAACCAGAAACGTCCCCGTCCATTGAACGACACGGGCCCCCAGCACCAGTGCCCATATCGCTCCTCCCGCAGCACTCCTCTCATCTCACACACCAAACAACTTTTTCTGTTTCCTCCCAATAAATCATGAAAGCGTCCCGAAAAAGTCGTGGAGTCTGGCGGAAGTTTGCGTTCGACAGTCTTTAGCTGAACCGAGCAGCTGAAGCGAGTGTGTTTGTGTTCAGAGCAGAGGAAGAAGTTATTCTCGTGGCTGAAATGTTTGCGATATGGATTTTGTGTACGTGCTGTCTGGAATCGGCCGTGTGAATGAGTTCCATGCGTCAGATGCCGTCTGACCTGCCAGAAACCGGAATCCATTCACTCACTCATCAGCCTCCAGTTTCCTCTCACACATCGGCTGTGACAATTAAATCTGTGACAATTTAGGCTTTTAGACGCAGAAGAAGCAAAGTCTTTGTGCCATGAAGTGATCCAGCATCTTTCTCTGCAAACACACGTTTTGCCCACTGTGGAAAAGCAAGTGTAGAGGCTGATGTAAGCTGTTGGTCTTCTCAGGAATGTCTCATAATTACTGTAATTATTATAAATTGGTGTTTACATGCTATACATTGCGCCTGTAATAAATGGGATTATATCAGCTGCCTGCATGAGTACATGTTTTCACATTTATACCAAAATAGCAAATTCATTGTTTTTTTTTATGAAAAAAACGCCAACATTAGCGGCTACCAACAAAACACATGCAAATATCCAACCAAATTGTCAGCGGTCGAGTTGCATTGTGGGAAGAAGAATCTGCGACTCTATCTCTGGTTCTGCTGCATCGATTTCAATCCTTTTAAAAAAAAAGAAGAAAAAAAAACGGTCCATTGTGATTCTGGTGATGTCTCTGTGGAGTATTTCCTGTCGAAGTCCAACCTTGTTCGGCCAACCAAACCGAATCCTAAAATGTATCAAGCTTGGTCGCCTCGGCCGTGCCTCCAGCTTCCCTCGCTGGCTGGCTCATGACATTTTCAGAGTGGTGTTTTTAATCATGAGCGACTTGGCCACATATCAGGCTGAGTGAGATTTATGGCCTCCTTTCTCCGAGAGCCTGTACCTCCGGACCGGCCTTAATGGAGAAACACACAAAATGGTGTTTACACGGAAGGTGCTGCTGCGGACCTGTTTCTGGGCCCCGCTGAGGGTTGTTTGCTTTGCTGATTAGCAACTCCCCGAGGGGCCTGGGTGTGGAGGGGAGTCTCCCTGTCTCCCTGAGTCTGGTCTGAGTCAGGTTAGAGCTGGGGCCGTTGTAATCGGGCTGCTGATCCCATTCTTTTATTTTCAGGGAATGGATATGGCTCTATGAAATAGCAAACTAAGGAACTCATTATACTACTTTTGCAAAATACAGTGAATGGAAAGATCTTAATGTATACACCAAAGACTGTATATAAGAGGTGGACGTGACTTCATTGGTTTGTGGGTTGCCGTTTTTTGAAACCTCGAGTTTGGCGTTCAGGACATCTTGGTTTTTTGCATCCAGTGAACTGAAGTGACCATATTTGGAATGCGTCCTAAAGCATTCCCTGCTTTATGGTCTATTTGACTGTAAATGGACTATAATTTACTAAACAAACATCATGTTGTATTGAAGAAGACTTGAAACTAGAGATTGAAACCATAAACTTATGATTACAATCTTTACTGAGGGAATAAACAAGAGAGAACTACGGTCATTTTCTCATAGACTTCTATACAATCTGACTTATTTTCGCCCCCTAATGGCCAGTAGAAAGAATGCAAGTTCAAGACGCTTCTGCATTGGCTTCACTTTTCAGAACTGGGTTGCCGCCTGGCACATACAGCAGACCCAGAGAAATTAGAGACTTAGGAAGCATGTACACACAAAGGCGTGAACACGCTCACGTGCATGTGTTTGCACTCTTTTGTATGTGCGGCGCATGCAAACACTCTGGGGTTTCAGCATGAGTAGAGCTTCGACCTAGATGAGTCAGGTTTGATTTGGTGAGTGAACTCCAGTCCTCCCCTCCTCTCTGAGATCTTCATTGTCTGGGGAAACAGCACATAAACACATACACACACACATACATTGAAGTGTCTAGGTGTCTGCTGCTGGAGACCTCATCTCTGAGGACTTTAGGGAGTCTGACATCCTCTCCTTTTTCTCTCCAGTAAATAGTCTGTATTGTCTTTCTGTCAGGAGAAGAGCATCAGTCTCTTTCTCTCTATATTTCTTGCTTAAAGGGAAAGCAGGACAGTTGTCTCAGCAGCCCTGTGTGAATGCAGCTCTCTAGTGTTTTTACTCGGGGACTGTGATGGGACATCGTACCCAAAACCTAAAGAAATGTGATTGACATATGAAGTTTGTCATTGAGAAGGGGACTGATTCCAAACTGAGTAGAACTTCCAAAATCCCTATTTAATGGTCAAATAATCACAGTTAACATTATGACACCTAAATTAGTGACAAGTGTTTTTCAGGACAAAAGTAGTGTTATATTTTTGACCACATCCCCGGTGCCATTGTGAGTCCCTTCAGCTTTACAGTCGATGCCGAACGTGACAGAAGAAGATTGAAGAGATCGCTGTGACTGTGCAGAGGCTCAGTCTTAAACTGCTCATTTTGAAGAGACGACCGTGCTATAGAGTTATGGCACAAAGATGTATTAGTTCTATCAACCATCCAAAGAAGTGGAGAGGCTTTCCTACAGAGGCTATACGCTGCCAGGCAAGTGATATTTTAGGCCAGTCTGCAACAGGAGGCTGCTGTGTGAAGAACTTCACCTTTAGAACCTGTAAACAGCACGGAGGACAAAGCCACGGCTTGTTTGGATTTATCTACAAACATGTCCTTTTTGGGCATGAACCAGCTGAGTGGTGCACTGGGGTGCGTAAATAGAAAGTGGTGAAACTAGCAACATTCAACTGGATTTTTCACAACCTAAATATACTGAATGATGGACTTTTTCTTTTCCCCAATACAGATTATTAGCATTTTAAAGCGGTTTGCTTTAAAAAAAATGTAGAAAATGTATAAAACATATGCATAAAAGACACACGCGCACACACACACACACACACACACACACACACACACTGTATAGATTGTTGGGCACTTAACTCTAAAGCCAAGTAGGGCTTTTGTTTTCATAACTGCCCCTTTGCCTTAAAGTGCTTTTCCATCCATCCATCTATTGGATTTCATCTCTTGCTCTTGGTAAAGGTCAACAGTTGATGTTTATTCAAAGTTTGCCTCCTCTCAGTCTCCGACGTGGCATCAGATTAGAGCTTTGCTAAACACTCCACAGAAGCACTCCGAGTGGTGCTCCTGACCCCGTCTGGCCTTCGGCTGACCAGCGTGCTATTTAAAGTCTTCTACATTTTTCATCTCCTCCTGCACAGTCCCGGTTCCCACCACTGCAACCAACTGTCTTTCCGCCCCCCCCCCATCCCCAAAAATGGAATTTTTTTTTGTTCCCCTGTGGATGATTCAGGTCAGGGTGTATTCAGTGGAAATCCCCATTCGCCGCACACAAGGGACATCAATATGTAGTCAGTGGTTGGAGAAGAGAGTTAAAATGGCTCAGTGCCATAATTTATTCAGACATTGAACTGGCCCAGGCTTGAGGTATTCAAAGTAGCCCAGGGAAAGAAAAAAAACACAGCTTTTAGACATTTCATGAAGCCCCGGTTGCTTGGCATTTATATTTAAATCAGCTCGCTGGGAAAGCATGGACTCAGCGTACGCCTGGGCCAGAGGGTCTCAAGAGGAAAATACCCAGTTCACCCACCAGACAGCCTTCATCCCTGCTCGGCTGATACTGCCTCTATTCCAACTTTGTATATAAATACTATTGTAGACCTGCTTTATTTATTCCATAACCTCTCACTCGGCAGGAAAATACCATTCGAGGGTGCATTCTAGCATCTGTGACGTTCACTGCAGAGGTTATCCTCCATAATGTATAAGTGTACAGAGCCCGCCTCTCATATTCTGATTAAAGGGTGAATCCACACATAGGAAAACAAAGGGACGTTTCACTGCTTTTCGTGTCAAACCCCAAAGAGTGTGT
The DNA here is from genome assembly GCF_050575085.1 of Anarhichas minor. Taxonomy (NCBI): domain Eukaryota; kingdom Metazoa; phylum Chordata; class Actinopteri; order Perciformes; family Anarhichadidae; genus Anarhichas; species Anarhichas minor. Next base: position 1,312,736 of record NW_027466496.1, on the reverse strand, counting down.
GCAACAGCAGGTGTTTTCCATTTTGACAGCTAGTGACAAACACCTGCTCAAAAGTTTCAAACCATAGAGATTAGTGAAGGAACAGCGGGTGTCAATGGAATCAGTGATATTGGAGCAAATGGTGTTCCAGTCAAGGAAACGTAAGAGTCAAGGCAACACCGGATTCTTCACTACTAAGGTTTTTGTGTGTGGAGGAAGGATTAGCATACTCTTCTACACCTTTATATCTCTGTGAGGTAATTTGGTCACCATAAAAATAGAAATAGGAGAGAACACACACGCACACACACACACACAGTCCAGTCTCGGTGTGTCCTCTCTGTAACCTTATCAGTGTGCTGAGTCATTAGCTCCATTACCTTGAGTTGGCAGCCAGTCAGGAGGAAGGGCCACTCCTTCCTCTCCAGGTACAGTAAAGGACCCTCTGCCTTTATTTTATGCCATCTCAGTGATTGGAAGCTTCCACAGCTAATACATTAGCGCTGACCCCCATCTCTTCCACCACACAGTAGGAAGTTGATTTGGCTATGTTATTAGAGCCACTTGAGGGAAACGTGTGAAAGCGTAGTGAGGTAGATGTCACCGTACTGCAGCTCGGTGTTGTTTATGAGCGACTAGAGAGATGACTACAAAGAGGAGCGTTTTTAATTCGGTGTGAGTTTATCAGTGGACGAGTAAACACCAAGCAGCTTCTTTTAAAGTTCAGTGAAACATCCCAATACTGAGTCCAGTATATTGTTCTAAAACATTTCATTCATTTATGGCTTTATTTTGATAGTACACTTATGATAATATTGTGTTAAATAAATAATACAGCGCCTCTTCAATCCCGCTTTTGCACGGTGATGGTTACAGGCTGATGTGAAATGTTCCCATTCCTGTGTTGCAGGATCCTGCAGCCATGAAACCAGTACAAATCTGTAGCTGTAGCTGAAAACTGAAGTAGGGTCCAGAATAGAGTTGAGTACAGCTTCTTCAAACTAAATGACTTTAATATTGACTTTAGCGCTGTGTGTGTATATATATATATATATATATATATATATATATATATATATATATATATATATAGCAGTGCTTTTATCCACGGTGATTCATTCCAGCTAATATATTTGTCGCGCAAACAAGGTGAGAGTGAAAGATAAATAAAGGACAAAGCAATACGAGGTAATAGCCCCTGGAGAGGCCAACCTCTCCCTGTGGTGTGTGTGTGTGTGTACATCTCTATGACCCTGCGCCCTGGCCATAATCCCTCACTACAGGGGCTGGATTAGGGCCTCGTTTTATTAGCCATCCCCCTCCCTCCATCCCTCCAACGGCCTCGCTCCCTCTGCAGCCTGGATCGATGGCTGGCTCGGTCTGAAGTGGCAGGGCTGGTTATTAAACGTGGGACCAACCAAGCCCTTCGGACTGCCGGGGTAATCCCATCACAAATTAAGTAGAGGAAAATTGGTCAGGGAGACCGGGGAGGGGAGAGAATCTTCATATTGTGACCTTCTAAACAGAAACAAGCACACACACAGCTCTCTTATTTATCATATGTTAATCTGTGAGGATTTTAATGAAGACTCACTATATGGGAATATGCTCCTCTGGTTATTGTTAACGCTTCCGTCTTTATCTGCTGCATTTGAATTCAATATACTTATTATGTGTGAATGTTTGGTACCGTACAAGCATGGTATTAAATAACACAAATAAAGTGTTTAGTCCCCTCACAATGGACATCTTAGTGTGTCAGCATCTGGCAACAATCGCGTGGCATAAAGCGAGATCGACGCTGTCATGTTGTCAAAAGGCCGAGATAAACGTCCAGTAAGAGCTGAGCCCTTGAGGTATTCTGGGAAATACACCAAGGCTTTTAATCCACATCAAGTGTCTTGTATAACCTTCTGTCCACACACACACACACAGACATGCAAAACAGAAAGCTTTATTCAAAATGTCCAATAAAAAAAGGCTCATTCTGAGGTAGAAGACAGGTAGAAATTTAAACAATCTAGCGAGCGTCTGCGTTTTTTTATCCCGGACTTTGTTTGATTTGATTCCCATTCCCCCCCCCCCCCCCCCCCCCCGCCCCTGTCTCTATGGATCCACCTCTCACTCGCTGTCTTTCTGTATGTGTGTGTGTGTCATCTCTAAGCCTGTCATGTATGATAATACTGGACGTTAATTATCCCCGCTGTCTGAGGTGAACGTCATTAGAGCCCTGAACTGGATGTGAACCAGCCGTTACCGACAGGGGGGCAAAGTATATTAAATGCCATTATTGAATCTTCAACCTAATTTAAGAGTAAACGCACAGCGACTGGCCGTCTGGCTGCTAGCTGTGCTTTTCTTTACTCAATTTCAAACCTCCTTTGAGGAATCCTACAGACAAGGGCCAACATAAATGAAACACATTTGTAACAGAGTAATGCAGAATACATTAAGAGCTGCTGGTGAGTTTTGCTGGCATGGTCTGAGGCAGCAGAGTGGTCAGGTTAGGGGGGGGGGGGGGAGATGAAACTTTTAACAGAGTGTTGGAAAAGCTACTTTGAAAGTGCGGTTTTACAAGCTACCTGTTACTGTATGAGAGCTTGCAGCGATGAGTCCCTCATGAGAAATAGACTTTTATTAACTCAAGTTGCTCAGAAAAAGTAGTTTCGCTCAGCTCCACTTTTTGGTTGCAGAGAAAGTTCCGAGAAGTTTCCAGATGTCATCATATCATATGCATAAGGACTCCCTCTGCTCACAGTGGAAGAAGAGAGGGGGAGGGGGGGTACACGCTGTGACAACAGCTCTTTTTAACTCAAACAGGATAACGGTGCAAAATGTTTCCTCGTTGGCCACACGGGGACTTTTTGGAAGTGAGACTGAGACGTTGTCAAACCCAGCAGTAAAGTTGGCAACAATAAGAAGGCTTTTTATAACATACAGCTTAGATTTAATGACGAGCAATATTATTTAGCATTTAAAATAATGTGGTTAAGTCACCATTAAACTACTGTAAAAGGTAGTGAAAGTGCTGAGTGGATTGCTGAGTTCTGCTCTGTGTCCAACCGTGTCCCACAGACTGTCCTCCCAAGAAGAACGACAGCAGCAGTTATTTCCGCAAGTGCCCCATTACGTTCCTTGACAACACTTTCACATCCAATGCTTTCTGCAATTACAGCAAAGTTAAGGTGAGGGTAATAAACTGGCCATGGCAAGGACATTATGGTTAAGGTACGGGCTAGGGTTAGGCAGGCAAAACACTTGGTTCGGGTTGGTTTAAGATCGTGGTTACAGTTAATTAAATGACAACAGTAACTGTACATCTCTAACTGGACACAAACTCTTCATCCTGCTACATAAAGGGCTAGGTAATGCCTGCACATCCACTGTTAGCTGAGCGTAAATTGTAAAACGCTAAATTGTCCAATATGGATGTGATTTCCAAGATACTGCGCTGCTGTGTCTGAGGCCACATACATGTACAAAACTATCTTAAACAGTCACCTTCATTGAATGCGGAAGCACTGTTGTACTTGAACTATGCAGACTGCAACAAGTCAGGGTTAATAGATAACCCTTAATGACAGTCATGGTTCAAACTGTGAAAAATACTCAGTAACAACAGCCTGCAGGCCAGCGAGGGACCAGAATGACTCTCAGTGAGTCGGCCAGCAACCTTCAAGCGGAGTGTTGTTGAGAACACGACAGACCACCTTATTATCAGGTCGAGGAGGGTTAGATAGTGGGAGTGGGTTCGAATGGATGTTTCATCATGCGAGAGTAAGCACAGGTGAAGGACATGGGAGAAGGTCAAGAGAGAGGCTTCCTGAAAGGATTCTTGATAGACAAAATATCGTGAGCCAGGGTGTGAGAATAAAGGCGACTGACAAACACGTCGCTGATCCCACCTTTATTTTGGGGGATTGAGTCACATAATTATACTGCCTTCATTTACTACCCTGCAGGCGGGGAGCAACAAACGATTACAGTCGCATTCAAGTCTCCCCAGTCTTGTCACGGCATTAAATACGCACGAGTTGCGGGCACAGCGTAAGCCGTGATTTGAATGCGCCGCTCCCGCTGCTAAGACATGTCTGTGGTGTATCAGATGGAAGCTTAGCGCCGGCATATGCTCGCTGTGCCGTGATCCGCCGATGGATGACAGGTGGTTACCCGACTATTTGCATAATCATGGGTGCCGCGCGCAGGCTGTTAGAGCGTCATAAACAAATCCATATGGCCTTTCTGGGAAAATCCAGATGATTCATACCCCGGCTCACGGATACACTTACAGTGTAACAGACATCAGCAGGATTCCTCCCTGAATGTCTCGGTTGGAGCACACTTCATTCCTTCTACTTGTTCTGGCAGCTCTCATCGAATACGTGAACTTTACACCCGGTTTTAGTTGCAGTTCGGTCAATGTGGCAGCTGTAACATGGACCAGCGCTTCCTGTGCAGTTTCTTCTAGATGTTTGATGGCAGGGGGCGGTTTTGGTTGGGAGACCCGGTTTCAATCCCGGGCAACTTTCCAGAATCAGCTTCAGTCTTTAGTGCGGTGTGTAAAATGACCCTTATCTTGAGAGTCGGATCATGATATGTGAGCAATTTTGCTGCAATTACGGTTGTAATTGTTATTTTTAGGGTGGCTAGGCCGAGCAAAGGGGTACATCATTTTCTCTCATATTTACATTTTCTTTTTTAAAGCTGTGTAATTTTCCACCCAAAACTATATCTACAGTATATGTCTGCCACTATTGCAGAACCCAAGCCAAGCCTCCCATAGTTGAGTTCTACAATGTTTTCCTTTGGGCTGAGTAGACTTTCTATGGAAAGAAAAGTATTTATAATCACCACTTCCCATGTCTCAGCGGACATATAGTGAAGTCGAGGAGGTGCTGTAGGGGTCTCTGGTTACCAGACAGAAGAGATGTGCCACAGTTGGAACACTTGAATTGGAAAGTGATCTGCTCATTATGCGAATAGCACAGGTTGAATAAGTCTCTTTTTTTCTCACTGTGTCCCCTATCTTTTCCTTCCACAGACATGCCTCTCCGCGTCCGTCGCAGTAGTGATCCCTCCCTGGCCGGCCTTCCTCCGGGCGAAGTCCCGGTCGGTCCAGAGGAACCGTCCCGAAAGAACCCGACCCGCTGGTCCACTACTGCTGGCTTCCAAAAGCAAAACCTCAAACCAAACACGAGCACCGGCAGCCTGGAACGAAAGGTACCAGAAACATAAGCTTGACTTACGACTGCTATACCTCAAAATGACTACGAACTCAAATAATTCATGTCATGAATGCTAACGAGAATCGAACAAAGTGTAAAAAAACTTTGTCATATTAATTCTGTATCACATCACTGTCAATTAGTTTATACCAATGTCAACAGAATCTTGCCCTGAAGTTATTTTCCCACAGAGCTGCAGAAATACTGGAGCTGCATCAATTATGTCAGAGATCTGTGCCCTGAAAACCTTCAACTTCCAGCAGTCGCTCTGTTTTTCACTTCCCTCATTTCCATTCAGTCTCTCCTCTGAACCCCAAATCAAAGAGGTAGACCTGTGCTGCCCTGCTTGCAGATATCCAGCAGAGACGTTGATAGTCTTCAACTGAAACTCGCTCCTTCTGCCAGCACCCCTTGTTGTCTTTAAAAACAACAAAAAATTCACCTTTCTGATTATAAATCCAAAAAGCTCAGGTACATCCTCCCCCGCGGCTTCTGAAAGGGAAGGGAAGCCAATTAACTTCTCGAAATGGCTACCTCCCCCCCCCCCCCCCTCACCCCACGTGGTGCTGCCAGACCTTCACGTCTTGCTGAGAGAGAGATGCGGTCCTGATGAAACGGGGAGGTTTAAAAAAAAAAGGGAGACGATTGAGTGCTTGGAACGTGACACAGCAAACCTCCACGTGATTAGTGCGTCTGGAAGCGTTGTCTGATAATCCTATTTAAAGACACTTTAGTTGTCAGAGCCTCCACAGTGTAATGGCACACTCTCCAGCGGAGGCCGGGGGGGGAAAAAAGAGGTTGAGGTGAAACGGTTATTGGGCCTTTCATTTTGTCTGGGTGGCTTCTTTTTCTGGCACATCTTACGCAGAGAAAAATATGTTCAAATATTTGTTTGTCAGTTTGAGCTCAGAAATAATGAAAAGATGTCAAAGCAACAGAACGGGAATGTAAATAGGCGTTCTTTGCTCCGGGGCTTCCCGCTCTTGTGTGCCCTCTGCAGGATGTTAATGTTTGGTAGCTTTAAGCAGGGATCAACCGGATTTAACTTGAGATTATAAACAATATAAACAATTGCACATAAGCACATCATATAACAATGATAACTGTGACATGACACCACAGATTACATGTAGAAAGTGATTCCTGTTTTTCAATGGATTTCTCCAAAAGGACACTTTAAAAGACTAGATTTTAGAAATATATAAAGCTTGACTGAATGTTCTGTCGCAGGTGATCTAAATTAGATCAATTTAAGTGATCTTCCTGTCATTGGCAGCTGGTTTGAAAAGTAATGAGCTAGCACTGGCAGGCTGTCCTCAAACACACACACACACACACGCACATATATAGTCTATTTTAGTCTATTTCATGCAATCAACAACAGATGTTGAATGTATTAGTCAGCATTGACTTTGATATGTTTTTGTCTTGGGCGCAAACCTTGTACTCAAAGGGAACCATACATCAGTGATTAGCTTTGCCAGATGGATGCAAGCCATACACTGTAGTGTCTGGGGTAGTTTCCTTTACACACTACAGCCAGCCATGTTCTGTTCAATTCCCTGTGAGTTCAGTTATGGCCGAGTAGGGCCCGGTTCTGCTAAGTCTTCCTAATACAGGCCGACGGGAGTCCTCAGTCATCGGCTAGCACTGTAAACTCATCACGTCTCCCGATGGCTTTCCAATGCCTCGTCTTCTCCACGCTTAGCACAGTCAAATAAAGGGATTAGGGAATAGATATGGGCCTGTTGATTTACTGCTACCTCTCTGGTATCTTGGTTTTTCTCCGCATTTTACGATGTGCGTCGTAAACGTTTTTGGAGAGGGATCCTTTGTGTTGCGTGTCGGGGGGGCCGAGGCCACGATGGCTATCAGGGGGCCGTCTCAGCAGAGCCCACGCGTCTGCTGTGCTTCCTCAGGCCCCGTCACGTCACATTCAACTGCACTAAAACACACATGGCCTCTTAGCATGCAGGGGATCAGATCTCTCCCCTGTTCTCTCTCTCTCTCTCTCTTTCTCTCTTTTCCTTGCATTGTTTGCTGCTGTTTTATCCCTCGCCGAACACAACTTGTTTTCATGTGCCTTTGTTCGTCCTTTCGGCTGTCTGTCATCCTCCCTCTCATTCGGCGACGTGCCACTTGGGAGATTTTCTTTTTAAACTTTTGTCTGTGTTCTTCTGTTGTGTGATGTGTGTCATTAAAGAAAGCCAAACTTCTGTTTCTGCCCGTCTCGCTCTTTAGCTGCCGTTTCGTAACTCATCAGACCTTTAATCATTCTCATTCTGTTTGTGTACCTTGGTGAATCCTTGTCTCCGCCGTGTCTTTTAATATTAATTTGCTTTCATCTTTATTCAAATAGCTTCAGCTACCGCGACCTTCAATTGCGGATAATTCAATGCTGGGGCTAGCATGTCTGGAATGTAATTTAGTGTGTTTGTTGTGCTCTTGGCCATTGTAATAAGTCTGCTGAAGTCTGCCGGTGTTCGACATTACCTTGGCAGTGTTATTTTGGAAGGTGTCATGGAAGAGCTTAGCTGCGGCTGTCTTATTGCAATAGGCCTCTAAGCAGCGGCTCGGGTTTAGCGGTGGGGAAGGGTTAGGGGTGAGGGTTGAAGGGAGTGAGACCAGAATGAACAACACAACACCGGTCTGTGGCGCGGATCCAAGATATACTAACCGACATCCACCGCTAGATGTCTGTCACCCAGCTGCTATAGATAGCACCAACCCACAAATCTGTCCGTTCAAACGCAGACAACATGGAGAATGGAAGTGATGCTCGTGCAGCGATGTTGAGCTCTCCGCCTCCTTCTGTTCCTCTGCAGGGTAGAGGAGGCCACGCCTATCGGAGTCTTCCTCGCGACGCGAGTGGCTGGACTGCTCAGTTCCAGAGAGAAATTACTCGATCGTCCCTGAGTGCCAACCATCCAATGGTGGACCAATGGCTGGACAGACAGGAACAGGTATGGAGGTGGAACTGAATACAAAAAAACAGAGCGATTTATTTCGTTTTAGAGATGGGAAAACATAAGCGTTAGCATGTCCACATCCACATTAAATACAGTTTACATGCAGGCAGGCATGTTAAGGACAGTTTGAAGTGTCACAGCAATCCCTGGCCTCACGTCCCCTTACATAAGATTGATCGTGAAGAGCGATGAAGAGCATACCGACTTGACATTTGGGAGAAAGAGAACACTGGTATTGGGTCGGTACTTGGAAAACACCCTGAGTTGAGGTCTTATAATCTGAAGAGATAAAATTGGATCGTACATCCTGTCACAACATTTCTGGCAGGTGTTATTATCTGCAGTTTACGCGCCCACTTGGCAGCCCTGTCTAATAATATTCCCCACTGAGTGACAGTAACATACTGAATAACATATATGCTATTTGGCTGAGACGTAAATCCAGAGCACCTTAAAGTAGCAACGGTGGACTTAGTTCTTCGTCATGGCTGCAAAAGGCAGCACTGTGTCACAATGCATCGTACCCTGCCACGTTACAGCGGTTGTAAGCGCAGTAGTGACAGATAGCAGCGAGGTGGTTTCATCCCCACTGACTGCTCACTTGCCCAAGCCAACGAGAAAACAGAAACGGTGACTGACATCAGGCTTCATACTCCTGCTCCATGTGGCGCTACTTTTCATAAAGTAACAGCGCACATTGTGAGTCACTGCAGGCTTGTCTCCTCACTTCACACCTTTCCCCCGCTCCGCCGCCACTTTGTGATCGTCTCACTCTGCGACTGGTCCCGCTACTCCCGCGGCCTGTCAGAGGAGAGGAAAAATCTTCCCTTTTAAAAGTTATTAAAAGTGACAAGAGGCTCTCTGCCCGGGAGAGCAGAAATGACCTCGGGAGGTGTCGGACACGCCGAGCTCGACGTGAAGAGGAGGTCTCCCAGCTCGTGTGTCAGCCTCTGCCTCGGCTACCTGCTCTGACCTATGTAGGAGGTGTTTAATCGATCCCGCCCTTCCAGTTAAAGGATGAGAAAAGAGCAGAGAAAAGGGTGTGAAACGTAGTGATATGGAAAGAATAGAGAAGCTAATGCACATGTAATAAAGGAGTTGATGGACATGCTAGCTGCCTGTGTGGTGTTCCGTTCAGCTTGCCAGGGGTTCTCACCTGAATGTCTGGGCTTTGAGTTTCTGGGTGGTCTGATTGAGTTTCTCTCTCTGGTCTCAACCTAGGAAATCAACCTGGCCAAGGTTGTGTGTCATTGTTACCGAGGCAAAAATAAAGTGTTTTCACTCTGGAGAGCTCTCTTACAGTGTTTGTCTCTGGCTAGACAGTCTGTCAGGACAAAGCAATGTTGTGGAAAAAAAGGAAGCTATCTTAGTGCACTGTGTGTTTTGTCTGGCTGAAGCTGCTGCAGTATTGCTCAAAGAGGAAGTCTAGCCATACCACGAAAACACACACACTTCTTACTTATTTGTTCTAAAATGAGATACCTAAATCCAAGATTACTGTAATGTTTCCAGGTTAATACATATAAATCAATATCTCGTGAAATATAAGATTATTTTTTCAGAGCAGGAGGCCTACCAACAGCAGTACAGTGTAAACATTTGAACACTTGATGAATAACAGCAGGAGTGCCACAGTGCCAGTCTAAGCATCCACCCGATAGCTAATTCTCGGTGCTACCTGAGTCTTTGTAATCTGACAGCTGTAGGATTTAAGATGATTCACAAAACACAAATCCGCTCATTTGAGGTGACACGGTGACGGCTTCAAAGAGGCGCGGCGTTGCCCGGTTGTTTCTTTCCTTCTCTGTCACTGTATCTCCGGCTTGATCGCTTGCCTTTCCCTCCCACACGTAACTGTTTGATACTTTGTCTTCTTTGTCTGTCTGACGGGCGGGGCCAGCGCAGCAGCATCGCATCGGAAGATAAAAATACACGCCGTGGGTTAATTAAAAAGAATTGTGATCAGTGCTAGAGCGCTGGCGGAGATAATGAGAGTACACACACACACACACACACACACACCATGTTTTTAGGAAAATCTCACCAATTAGAAGTTGTTTGTTTATTATGGATTATTTTTCTCTTGTACTTTATTGTTCTGCTTTATGAGAAAAGATTAAAGCAAAAACAAAGACAACTAAGAGAGGGCATCGCACTCATTTCTGTTTGTTCTCTGAAACATCTGACGCATTCTTTACTTTGTATATAATGTGTGTGTGTGTGTGTGTGTGTGTGTGTGTGCATCATGCTCCTGCAGCATCTTTTCTTAGCTCCATGCACACACACCCTCCCTCCCTGAGTCATACTGTACCTTAAGTTTTTTAAGCACTTCTTCCTACATCTTCTCCCTTTAATGGCGGATGTAGGCGAAGCAGCTCTGTTGTGACTCTTAAAGTGCTTCACTTCACCATTCATATTTAACCAGGCCTCCCCCCCCCCGTGCTATAAATTAGGAATGTGAAGTCAGGCCGACTGAAAATGACACATTGGCTTCTGTGCTTAACATACCAAAGTGGTTGTTGGATCGACTGTACAAGCTGTGATTCCGTCGTCACCACGAGCACCACAGACGTGTCAAACTCAGTGAGGGATTTGAAGCTTTGTGTTGCGGGAGTGCTTCCGTCAGCATTTTATTTGACATTACATAACTTGAATATAGATGGGGGCAGTATTGTGGCTGATTTCGTTAATCCCCCGTTAAACCTGGAACCTGTGATTCATCTTGATAACGAGACGATTTCCTGGATTTAATAACGAGTTCGGTGTCTCTTTACAATGCAGTGGTATGTGTTCGTGTTTTTTTTTTGTCCAAATCTTCAGCGTACAACACTGATCACAAGGCTGTCTCGCCGCTCTAGTTATATCTGGAAAGCACGCCTCACTTGTCTTACAGTATGTTTATCTAAGCAGTCAATAAATTCACTTTAGTGTCAAACAATTCCATCTGAGACTTTGGGAGCTCCAGCCGTTCAGTCCCTCGCCACCCTTCCACACACACACACACACACACACACACACACACACCGCCTGACAAATGTGGCGTGGAGAAGAGCCCGCTCTATCAGCCCATATACGCCAAGGCCTTATGAGTTATTCTTTATATAAACAGCTGACATTAACGTTGGTCTATTATCCCACTGATGAATGTTAATGGGCCCTCCCGCTCAGCATCACACGTACACACACACACTTACGCTTACACACATTCGGATCTGGCTGAGTGCCTCTCCACTGTATTATTTTGCAGCCTTGATGAGGGACCGGAGGCCATTATCATGAGCTGTACCAGACGCAGGAATGACACCAGCTGTCAGTCACAGAGGCATTTAACCCAATCACAATGGCTCACATGGAGGGAGACGGAGACGTTTGAAGTAAACCCAAGAAGTTCAAAGTTGAAGGCTTTTAGAAACAGAGAGACATTTGTATCACAAATACTGCTTATGATGTGTTATTTATAGAACATTTTCAAACCAAGATAAATTGATTTGTTATTTGTTGGCTTACTGCTCCTGCTTTGAAAATCAGTTTCAAACAGTCATGCCCATAACAACATGAAAGAGAAAGCGAGAAAGCTAAAACTAAAGCGTTACATAACCGAGTCCAAAACATGTCTGAGTGGAAGCAGCTCAGATCAGACATCTTTGATCGAGCCTCCAACTGTGGGAAGTGCCTCCCTCTCTCCGTCGTCAAAATGAGACACCTTGTCTGGCGAGTTCTAAAAGGGAACCGAAGTGGCGATGTGCCGCGGCTAAATCATCGAGCCAACATGTTTAAACGAGATGAGTTTGTTCAACTTCAAGCCGGAATAAGAGGAGCAGTGCGAACACACCTTTTATATTTTAATCTCACCCAACAAACACAGATTGTGCGTTTGTGAACTGATTCCGCTCCAAAACGTTTTTTTCTCAACTTTTGTTTTTGGGGGGGGGGGGTTGGGCGGGGCTCTCTCACTTCAGTTAGAAGCCAACAGTTGTTTTGCAACAATGCTGCTTTATTTCTGCACATTTAAAGTGTATACAAAATAAAGCACAGTGAATGAATGCATGAATATGAATCAAATGTTGTTTTTCTCAAAGTGTAAAATTTTGCAAATCCTTTTGAGAAATTTGCTTGAAGGAGTAACTCCAGTATTTGTCAGCCTGAGTGCCATTTGACATGCTTTTGTGTGACGGTGGAGCAGCAGCCCTTTGACCTGTAAGTGGATTCTCTCTGCTACAACGCCTGAAACAGATTCCAGCTTGAATACACTGAATACAGTTGCAAACAGACTCTGAAGTGGGGGAATGAAGTGGGTCAGCTCTGTAAGTTCTCATTTAATTACCTGCGCAGTAGTTGGTGAGTGAACTCGGTGTATTCTCCCGACTAGCTTGTCGGCAAAGCCCACACAGTCTGCAGACCCCGAGGCGAGCCGCCGGCAATGTTAGAGCAGTTGAGCGCGGACAGAAAACACAGCAATAACCCCCAAACCCATGGCTGCCTGACACAGTCTCTCTTTCTGTTCCTACCTATCCGTCTGAGAGACGAACGCAGAGGACGGGAGAGGTCGGAAGAGGACAGCTCACCCATTTCTCTTCTCTCCAGGCCGATCTGGTGGATGCAGTGTGAGTGCATTAGGGTTCAGACAAATCGGGGCTGATGTTTGATTAAGAGCCGGTCGGGGGTTTTGTTTAGTGCAGCGCACATTCCAGAGCGGCTCAGTCAGTCCCGCTGTAGTGTCCTGGGCCTGCAGAGAGGACCTTGGACTTATCCTTATCCCCTTAACTCTCCCTGGAACTCGCACAGGAAGGTCAGCCGGCTCCAAAAAAAAAAGTTGCAAGACTAGATGAGAGCCCTTGTGCAGACCATGTCACCGTATGCATGAACTCACCAGGAGCTTTCTAATTGCTGCCCAGTTTACCTTTACCTTAAGTATAGACTGAATTTGAGAGTCTGATACTAAATCACAAGCTGTACATCTTGAAGTAGGGGACTCCCCCGGATCTTGAAGTGCCTTTTAAACTTAATTTTTTTCCAGTAGCCGGCAGTTGCATGATGTTCATTTAGTAATTTACAGTCCCATTTAGAGTTCAATAGACCATAAAGCAGGGGATGCCTTGGGGGCGGGGCTACGTTGTGATTGGCAGGTCTCTACCACGGAGTTGTCCGTGTTTGCATTTCACAATTTTAACCCTTTCACATTTTGTTTCACTTCATGAAAGTTAATTCTTACCTTTTTGGTCACCGAAAAACGTACTTAGCGTTCGGTTGTACTTAGTTCCGCCCTCTAGTGTCACTTCTGGTTGCCAAGATGGCGTGACGTCACGGTGACTCCGTCCACTTTTTTTATATGCAGTCTACGGGTGGCCCGTAGTTTCCTCGTCTGGGAGTGTTTATGAGTGGAATGAATGGCAGCTCACCAGGGACGCTCCAGTCCAGCCTGAGACCTGAATGAGAACAATGTAGCCCGGAGCGTCACAACGGCCTCTCCTCTCTTAATTAGCCATCGCCACTGAACCCCTGCAGGAACTTCATGACCCCTGACAGACCAGAGCCCAGGCCTGCACTGCTTCTTAAGCCTCATTTAGTTCTGGTCACCTCCTCCTTTAACCTCTAAGTGGGCTTGGGAAGTTAGCTTTAGCATTTGACATCTTACCTTCCTGCACTGGAAGCAAGCAACAAGACAGCTTTCTCTCAATCATATATCACAGCATCAATAATATCACACAGGGTCTTATTCAGTCTGCTTATCATATTCCTGCTTCAGTGTGTAACAGTTGTGCTCAAAAACTCTTAAGTTCTTCCAGAACTTTGTTAGATATCTGAACTTGTTGTTTGTCGTTTTGTGCGCTAAACGCCACGTTCTCGATTTTCGGGGCTCTTTTTTTCTTGTTCCAAGAGTACCGCTTTTTTCTGTTCAGGTCCTCAAACTAATGTGAACGTACAACTGAGGCGGATGACATTGTCATTATGTTTTCAGGTGTTTGGTCGTATGAATCTCTGTTCCAAATTTCATGACAATCCATCCGAGTGTTTTGAAACGTTTCACCTAAAGTCACAAGTGTCAACCTCATGGTGGTGCCAGGACGTAGGTTTGCATATGGACTGTAGGGACACCTACTGATATTTGGGCAAAGTCACATTATCTTAGGAGTGAGCACACACACACAAACACACACACACACACACACACACATGTTGGTGTGATTTAGTTGATTCATTCCACAGCAGGGAAAATAGATTGTAAATGAGCAATTAATGCTATTTAACGTCTCATTATTAACTTAACATCTTTGTTAGAAATAAATGGCAGTGATAATCACCATGAACCGTAACATATGTGTGTGTGTGTGTGTGTGGGTGTGTGTGGGTGTGATTTATATTGAGTACAAGACAGTTAATCATCCACCAGCTTTCCTGCCCAGAAGCTTTTCTCACTCGGCTCTCTGCGTCTATTAGCATTCCCTTCACACACACACACACACACACACACACACACACACACACACACACACACACACACACACACACACACACACACACACCAGGACCGACGGAGAATGTGAATGATAGAAATAAGTGCTTAACAATTCAGAGAAACCTTCACAACTTAATCCCAAGCACATAACACAGCAGACACATATACTTCCCAAGGACAGCATGTGAAAAGGCCGCCAGCAGGGGACCGGAAGAGAGAAAAAGCAGAAAAATGTTGCTCCTCTCAGAATTGGGAATCAGCTCTCATTTGTTCTTGCTCTTCTTCGTTGTCTTGTCTTCCTTACTTCATTGGGGATCGTGCAAATCATGTCTCTTCTCTTATCTCGTCTGAACAGGAGAGGAGGCGGCAGGCTTTTTTTTTTTGGAAGTTGCCAACGCTCCCCTCTATCAGCTGTACTGTAGCCTGAACATGTTTAACCTGTCTTGCTCTGCAGGCTGCGTGTGTGCCTAGACAGTTCAGATTAGAGTTTGACTGATTCAGGCTTCGGAAGGTTGATAGCAATGTTTTTTTTATTTCAATTTTTATATATTCACGAAAGCTTTTCAAATGTAACTAATTTAAATGCAATAGCCTCCCCCTGAGAATTAAAACATTGTTGCTTTATTCTTTAGAATTATAGTTCTGTCAGAATAAAATAAAAAACTCTGAAAAAGCAAATGGGAAATTAAAGTAAACAACAACAACAACAATAAAAGTGTGCAATCTGATTAATGTGTCGCATTAGTTAATACTTAGTCAGCTGTTAATAAAAAACTTGTTTCATCTTGATTTATCTGCAAAGCGACATGTCTAGTTCTAAACGTAAAGGCACACGTCTGTGTCCTTCCTCTTCTTGCTGAAGCTGTCTTCCTCTCCTCCTGTCAGGTCATTAGTACTCACTGAGCTATGGGTGCTCTTCATCTCTCCCTCTCCTCTGCATTTTCCCCTCCAAAGTTTGCACTCGTTTCATCCTCTTTTCGGCTCCCTCTCCCTCTCCCTCTCTCTCTATCTCTCTCTCTCTCTCTCTCTCTCTCCGTCCGTGGTTAATTACTGCTCAGATGTCGTTCCCTCTTGCACGTCCAGCCCATCACTGCTAACAGCCCTTCAGCAAGGCTGTCTGCGCTCAAGCCGTAAACACATCACCTTTCTTTTGACAAGTTTTGTTCAGTTTCTTTTTCTCACTTCAAAGCACTAAAGACGAGACGTACTAAAACAGGGGTTTTCAGCGACAGGTGAAAAACCGTTTTTACCTTCGTTGCCCGTCACTCGTCTGTCTCTCCGCCCTCCTCCATCCTCCATCCCCTGTTTTTTCATCCACGCCACCTCCGCAGCATCTGGGTGGCTTTCCCTCTCCCGCACTGCCGGCTGTGAACGCGTTAATTCTCGATTAGGGTTCGCGCTTTCACCTCCTCTGATTTGCTCCGTGGAGTGAGAAATCACTTTCTCAATGAGAATAATTGAACACGGGCAGGGGGGTGCCAGCTCATTACCCACAAATCACAGGGAGCAGGGGCACCTTAGCCGAAGACAATAATGACTTCAGGGAATAAAACGGGGGGCCGCCAGCGTGGAGCCAAACCAGCGTGGGCAGCGGAGAACAAAGCTGGGAGAGGAAGATGCACACTCTTCACAATGTTTGTTCAGGTGAAATCATTTTGTGCTTATCTTCCTACATTTTCAGTTGAATCCAATTACTTTTTTTTTTCTTTCCAGAGGGGTGCAGTGACTAGGCTTTGGAGGGGAAGCGCTGCCTCTTTTGTAGGAGCAGCATGGCCTATATTCATGCAAGATTCTGCTGTTGTGAAGTTAATTACGGCCCTCTGGTTGGCAGCCAGGGCAAAAAAGATGTCTTCTTTAAATGATCATTCAAAAACAGCAAAAACCTGACTCCAACTCGAAGGACAAGAGAGAAACAAATACAAAAAGCCAATGAAAGTACATTCTGCAACAGCTACGGCTAAAAAAGCTCTTTTTATGCCCGACACTGAGGCTAGATGGACGTCTGTGATTGACAGTGCCAGATTTCCCACAGTGCGAAGTCATTCACTGCTATTTATTTGATTTCTCTCTACTTCCTCACCCTCTCTTCCCTCACAGCTTTTTGAAAGAAAAATTTTATATGCCACACATTTCCACTCTCCGCAGAGTGCCAAATGAGTCCACTCTAACACAATGAGGTCCATTGTCACAATAGGCTTTTCGCTCTGTTTTATGGGTCCCATTGGGGGGGGGGGGGGGGGGGGAGGGGGCAATGCTTTTAAGTCGCTGAAGGAATGTAATAAGGCCCCGGCCGACAGTAAACACGGAGAAACAGGAGACGGGCTGCTTCGCCATCTCGGCCAAAGAGACCCGTTTCCTTTGCATCGGCCGGAGAACAAAAGGGGGTCACAGTTGGATGCGAACAGAGAGCAATGAGGTGGTTTCACTTCCAGAGCCAAGGAGACGGAGGAATAGAGAGCCTTTAAAGAGAGAGGGTGAGAAGGGGACAGATGGTGGCGGGCCAATCACTCCATTTCTGGTCATCCCGTACAGATGTAGCCATGGTAGCCAGCCACTTTGTGCTGCACCACCAGGAGGTCTTATTTGGATTCATTCAGATATTGCTCCGTTCTTCATTGTGCACCATTGTTGTCCAATTTCATATCCACATTTGATAAAGAAAATCCGACAGCAACACATAAAGGATGTATCCAGAACATTTGTGGCTGTGAGATGGTTGTAAAGGTCACGCATGCCTCATCATGATAAAGATGTTACCGAGGAATACTTTGTATGCGCGTCCATCAAACGTCAAACGCTCCGTCAAATTGTCCTTGAACATTATCTACCTCGTCATTGGTTGTATGAGGAGTGAATATGAAGCACAGATGCTTTGGTGTTCTCACTTCAGGACAGTATGAAGATGAACCTGCTGAGACTTTAAATTAGCTTTAAGTACCGTGGATAATCAATCACATCAGACATAGTGCAAAGCAGGTGGAAGTACAAGGAACAGAGTTAGAGATGTCTTCTGACAGGAAGCTCCGACAACTCAGACTTCAGCATTGAAGACAAGGATGAGGATAATACTGGCATCTTCTTTTATGAAGGAGTGTGATGTCTGTCAGCTCAAGCTAAAATCTTGGGTGTTGGAGCATCCCACCAAGACATTAATTCACCGCCCGGAAGACAAATGATGCCACGCTTGACTGCAGTAGCCTACCACAAAAACGTAGCTTAACTTTCATCATGGTGCCACTTTCTTCCCGGTGATACATTACCTGTCTCAAGCTAGTTTTAATCCACATGTCTTAAATGAAACAATTGGACACCATCTGGAATGTCTGAAAACGTTGAAAATTGAATTATTTAATTTTTATGACATCGTTTTGATAATCTTCTGCAGTAAAACGTGCAAAACTACTGGTATCCTTTTAACGTCTTAAAGGTTTAAAGAGCCGAGACTAACTATATACTGTATATATGTGTCTATAGATTTATTTGTTTTTTATTTTTATTTAATTGAATCTTTATTTTACCAGAATATTCCCATTGAGATATAAAATCTCTTTTTCCTGGCCAAGACAGCATTAAAAAGTTTCATATAAAAGCATCGAGCGACACAACAGCAACATGTTAAAAAAACTACATTAGAAATTTCACAAAAATGAAACTTAAAAACACATGAAACAATGAATAGCCGTGTTGTTCAGTACATTCATGTACATATAACTACCACTATATGTGATTACATGAATGGATTAATATATAAATGTAATGTAATGCTTAATTGTCACACTTAAATGAATCACAAATGAAAAGAGACAGGAATGTTACATATATTTGTGTATTTATTTATTCATGAACTCATCTACATTCCTTTAAAACCCTCCCTATCGCATGGCTGGATGCCCACATTGAATTTAGAATAGCCGAGATAGCATTAATGGTGTCATCGTAGCATGGAGCACCTCTGTAATGGGCCGCCATTCTCCCCGCAGAGTTCCCCATTGGAATTCTCTCCTCTTTATGTTCTCTATAGACAGGCCAATGGGAGCCTTTGGTGGAGAATAGCACCCCTGCTGAGCTCCATCACAACATACTCTGATATTCCCACATGTAATCATGATTTCAACCAGAACCACGCTGACAGCCTTTTCCATTTAGGAAGCAGTGGAGCGGGGCCACACCAGTTGGTTTGCTTGTTGGGAGGGGTTTATGTGCTGGAAGATGTGACTCCTGCTGCTGCTGTTATGTGATTGGCTGAAACAACAACAACAGATACCTGGATATGTAGGGATGCCGACGGGTGCCCTGGGTTTGAGGTGTGTTTCTTCACGTGCGCAGTGTTTACATGCTGCATATCGACTATCCACGCGCCGATCCGTCTTGTTTGTTGTGGCACTGATGATTTCCCCGTGCTCTTATCTCTGTCAGTGATTGCAATCACTTGTTGTATTTAGCAAGTCAATTATCTTCAACTCTAACTAGCACGTTCCTTTGATCAATCGATATCTCTTTAAATCACACCCGCGCAGAGCCGCGACGTATGCAGAAACGCAAAAATGACTTTTTTATATCGGAATAATTACAAGGCTGTTGACGTTTGTTTGTGTAGCTCAGACCCCCTCAGGTCCGTTCTCCTACCTCCCTCTCCTTCCTCTCTCCTCCCTCCTTCTCCGTTAAAGCGTGCCCACCCTCCCCCTGACACCCACCACCACCTCGGGCCCCTCCTCCCTGGGTCCGGCAGATTACCGCGGTTCTGCCGGAGTCCTTTGGGACCTCTCTTCATTACTGGCCCTCCACAGGCCCCTCATCTCCACACGGCCCTCTTCATTTAGCCCTGGCTGAGAGCGGGGACTCGGCCAAATGGCTTTCTGTCTCCCCCTTATCCAAGAATTTCAGCTTCCAATTAAAACGAAATGGAAAGCACCCCGCGCCTCGCCCCACACTGCTCCCATGACGCTACAGATGAGCCCCCTCTCCCCCCCCCCCCCCCTCCCCCCCCCACCTGCTCAAACAAGGCAGCAAACAACGGCTGATCCGTGGAGAAGACCGTTCACCCCTTGTAATAACTCGCCGCAATGTGTACCAAAGCTTTACTTGCCACTTGATTATTCATAGTTCAACATCGTTCACCCTCATTCTTCATTTCCTCCGTCTTCATGTTCCGTGTTCAGAGTTTGAGGTCGCAGCGTGTTAAAACATCCCTATAGAAAATGCATGAGATTCTTGTGTGAATAGCTGCTCTCTCCATTTTATTTCCCCAACGCTGCCATTATTACTCGCCGTTACACCATTTGCATCACAGTAACCGTTGTATCAGATGCTTTCGGATGACAATTTGGCAGCGTGGAGAGTGCAGCTTATTGGCAGCCGCCGCGCGACTCAATAAGTCAGTGTGATTCTGACTCACGTAATGGGCTACCGATAATAATAACAAAAAAAAAGAAGGAAATGTGTTTAATTGCGATCCAGATCCGAACGGCGGGTGCTCTCATTGAAATTCAAACACCCGCTATTATTTCAACGGGGGCAACTTTTGCTCACTGACCTTCACAGTTTGAAAGATGGATTAAACGTTCTGAACAGCGGAAAGCAGACTGTCCTCCTGCTTAATAAGCTCAAAATGATGATTAATCTGTGAAAAGCACCACAGAGCTCTTTTTAATGCATGGATAAAGACCCGGGATTCAGATGGGACCGGCCGCTCAGCTGGGCTGCGCACTCAACCCCCAGGATTATCTGTTCAGAATCACCTCCCTTCACCTAAGCCAGGTGTCTGGAAGGTGATAACATCCCTTTTGAACCATTTCTTCATGCACCAGAAACTGTAAATCTGCTTTAAACACCCCCTTTGAAGTGCTATTCTCATGCAAAATGCTGTGCACATTGGGACTCTTTGAAACACTTCCACTGTATTCAAACAACATTATTCACAGGGCTTGTACGGGTAAGAAGTGCTCTGGACAAAAGCCGGTGACGATAACTCAATTCGCAGTCTTTCCTACCCATTTGAACCTCCGGCTCTCCGGTACAGGAGCGGTCTGCTCCGGTTGCGTTGTGTTATTGATGAGGTTTGGAGAAAGTCTCGGGCCTCCCCGTCCGCTTTGGGCCTTTGTTATTGACCTGGTGATTGATTTAAGCCCTCATAATTAGCAGGCCTAATTTAATTAAAGTGCAATTTAACGATACAGTGGGCAAAGGGAAAGGCAGCTGTGTCATTGATAGATCAGTCCAGGCCTGATATGAAACAGGCGCTGGCAGATGATGTATTCGGCACAGAGCAGGTCTCTCACTGTCGGAGGGGGCAGAGACAAAAGAAGGGATGAAGATTGCAGTTGAGAGACAAATAGGGAGAAGGAGTGGAGTGCAGAGAGAGGAGGGCCTTTGTTTTTCCAAATATCAGCCCCCAGACGGCACTGTCCGCCTCTCGTCCCCACCCCTCCACATCTCGCCGCCCTCCGTCCTGATGTGGACAAATGCGACCTCACATCTCTGATCTAATTTGCTTAACAGCATTAGGAACCTGTCTGTCCCTGTAATTTGCTTCAAGTAAAGCCACATCAGAGCCTGAATGTTCATGAGCCAGAAGCCATGTCTTTCCTAAACAAAACAAAGAGAGACAGACGTAAAGGCTGGAGAGTTTTGTTGATTAACAATAGCTTCTTGGATGCGGGTGTTATGAAATTTGGCAAATTGGGAATACAGTATACCATGCATATCATTGGCAGGAAAATATGTAATTGAAAACGGAGATATGTTGGGGCCAGTTATCATTTAGTTTTCACGATATTGTGATTGATATTGATTTGGATTCTTATCAAATTCTGGCTCTTAACTGTTGTATCTCTTTTTAAAAAACATAGACCCCCTTTATTACACAGTAAAAACTGTAATCTTGTCACAGGTGAGGTGGTATTTCATGCTTTTTTTAAATAAATAAAAAAGTGCTTGCCCTCCACAAGATGAATGTTTCCTGATTTACGCGATATAGTGCTAGCATTAGCTGATTATATCGCCTCGTGGTGCTATCGACAGTGCTATCAAAAAGGCTGCATTCATGAAGGTATTGGTCAGGACTGTTGAGTCAGTCCAAACTTTGCTGTCAGGACGGATGAGCGGAATCCAAAATAAAAGCTGGTTTCTTCAAAAATTTGGTTCCAACTCGGAGCAGGTTCTTGATACCCAGCCCCACTCCCCACCGTCCTAACCTAGCACAACAACTCAAACTTGACTCCCTCTCGACACCATCAAAAGGAATAGTACATGTAATCCGGAATGCCAGTGCTCTCCTTTGAACAAGGCTGGGGCCCGTGGGTGCAGGCGTGCGAAATATGAAAGACAACACATGTCATCAGAGGACAGCCGCCGCCTGGGCTTCTCAACTTGGCACACAAACACAGGACCGTAGTATCGTAACCTCGCTCTCTCTCTCTCTGTCTCTCTCACGCACACATATACAAAGCAAGAGAAAGCAGGCACCGGGGTCACGCGGCTTTGATTTTCTTCCAGATCTGCAATTTCCAGGCCAACGGGGAGCTAATAGCTTGCCAAACAAATGAAACATTCATCGGGAGAGCGCCCGATACAGTAGGTACAACGCTGTATATTCTGTGTACGACTCTCTTCCCATCAACAAAGTGAATCCTCATCGCTGCGTCTTGAAATCCCCATTAGCTTACATCATCGGGATCCATAAGATCATAACAATATAAAGAAGATAAGACGGTATGCTGGAACTGGTCTTTGCCTCCCTGCTGACAGGCATTAAGTGCCATTTAGGGAACTTGTGGGTTGGATGAAGGAGGACATTATGACCCTTCATCATCCACTAACCAGTTTAACTCTTCACTCAGCCTTTTATGATGCTCCCCCATCCCCAACATAAATGTAAATAAGTGTCCCATAATCTCAGTCATTGTGACATATCGGTTGTTTTAATGGCGTTGGAGTCTGACGGGCTGCTTGGGAAACGAGGGGTTAAGGAGGGCGGAGGGAGGGGTGGGGCCGGGTCGTTGGGTGCAACTCACACAGGCGATTTTTATGCGTAATTTGGCAGTTTCCTCTGAGAAGATGGACATGAGGGGATAAAAGAGACCCTCTGTAACATGCAGAATAATCCATGTACGGCCAATTCTGTTGCAGCTATGGCCACCTCACCCTACACACCGCATCCATCCTGGGATCATCTGTGGGTCAGATTCAGGTGAAGAATCTTTGCGTCCAATGGCGCGAGGCTAATTCTAACCGCTGATTGATTCAGCGTGACTCTGGCTCCGGTTAAGATGGAAACATATTGGTAATTGCTTTGTGAGGTCAAAGGGACTTTAATAGGACAATTAGGAGTTATTACCGGCGGCTTGTCTTTGTATGTCAATGCCATTGTGCGATGCGGCGGCACTGTGAAGTCCTTTTTTTCGGTCTTGTCTGTTGTACAGTGTTTAGTCAAACTGCATTAACTGGAGGTAATGAGGGTACAATTATGGCTCCTTAACCTTTAGTGAGGGAGAGGAAAAAGCCTCCGCCTCTGCTGCTTTCTTTCTACACCTCTGCTCCCTGAAAACAGATTATTTTCACATGTTGCCGTCGTTTGTTACCTTTGGTTTGTTTAATGCTTCCACGAGGGGAGTGTGTCACCTCGCACAATTAATAATTTGTATTTTTCGCTGGCTGGATCAGGAGGGAAAGGCAGTCTTTGTAAATATTTCAACAGCCATTTTGCTAAATGCTCTGGTTAAACTGCTTGTTTCCTTTATTTATTTGTTTCCTTCAGCGGACACGCCACATTGTTCTCATTTCTTGAGATACTTCTTTGGCCTCCATGGTTCTGCGGGCCCCGGGTTGTAAGAGAACGCGTGGCATCGTCCGACACGAAGCTGTCGCACAGACCCTAAAGGAGGGCTGGTGGCCAGGAACACACCACACGCCGCGACCTTTGAACCTGTCCTTGTAAAGCCCTTGACGCCAAAGACGGGCTCGGGAGGGAGTCCCCCCCCTCTTCCCCCAACAGATACATGTTGTACTCGCCCATGGCTAATGGCATGACACACTCTCACACACGCGCACACTCACAGTAGGTGTCCTTTAGGACAGCGGTTGATGGAGAATGACAGCCCCTCAACACACACCCTTTGCCCCAAACCCCAAGCAGTGGGCTTTAATATGTGTGTGTGTGTGTGTGTGTGTGTGTCTGTACAGTGTTTCCTTCGTGAGCAGACAGCTGCTCCCTCCCTCCCTCCCTCCCTCCCTTCCACTCTTCGCCTCTCTCCTTGGTCCTCTCACCGTTCTAACCTGTCTGTCCATTTGAAGGTAACAAGACTCTGCACTTTGCAGCTCTCCCCCTCTCTCCCTCTCTCTTTCTCTCTCTCTCTCTCTCTCTCTCTCTCTCTTATATGGGTTTCAATAATCTAATGCTGCAGCTGTCCGATGGCCAAGCCTCCAACCCTTGCTTTTTGCTTTCCTTCAATGTTAAAGAGGCTGGTGGATTTTTTGGCCACAGATCAGGGAGAGAGATGAGGGGGAGGGAGGGAGTGAAGCGGAGAGAGAGAGAGAGAGAGAGAGAGAGAGAGAGAGAGAGAGAGAGAGAGCTAGAAATGAGTGCCATGGAGAGTTGAAAAGCTTTGTTGCTCACTCCACTGGTTACCAAGGGATCAACAGGGTGCTAAAAGCACTCAAGGGGGAGGAAGAAACAGGTTTTTTTTAGAGAGGGGGGAAGTGGTAGATTCAGAATGATGGCGAGAGAGAGAGAGAGATGGATGTATATCTAGCCCGTGCCTCCCCTCTGCTGTCACTCAGTGCTTTGCCACTGACACGAGGAGAGACAATAAGTCGGCTGGCAGTGAATATGAAAGGAGATGGCTTCTCCTGCTGGCTCTGGTCACAAGGAGACGCTGACCCCTGCAATTCAGACTCAGCTATTAGCCGCCAGAGAGGTCCTCACTGTCTGAAATGTCAGTCTTAACGAGTCATTATTTATCATGTTCAGCCTTATGCGTTTGTCTGTCCGAGCTCAGTCGTATAGTCCGGCGTCTCTAATGAGGAGGCTGTGCCCTTGCTGCTTGGATAGCCCCGTTGTTGACTCTAATGAACCACCGTGGCCACTGCGTTCTGAATCCAGGGTCATGTGTCAATCATGCGTTTGTGTTTATGGCGGACATTTACTGGCAGTTGAAGCGTGTCGTTTAAATATGAGAGTGAAAATGTGCTCTCAATACACGGGCACTCACAAAAGCAGTGGAGTAGAACGGGTGTGTTATTTGTTCGAGCTGGATATTATGGGTGTTCGCTTCACTCTAGAGGTGCTAAACATTACCGTCCTGCCGATGCAGCGAAATGATTCCACTTTCATATCTGAAGTATCGTGCTATTGTTCCACAGATGTCCTCGCAGAGGAAAGTCAATATCTGAAATCCGGGGAGCGTGTGAGGCGGATCGCTGCACTTCGCAAGTTCTCGAAACAAGTGAAGGTCTCGCCCTGTTTGCAGATTCACCCCACTTTTAACAAAGCTGTCAAACCCATTACTCTCCTTCACAACTCGTGTTCCCTCCTCCACTGACGCTTTACTCGGGTTTTGCTCCCTCTCCCTGAAATGTCTTTCCTTTAGCTCCTCTCTCCTTTGGTGTCATTTTCACCGTTCCTTTTTTAGTTTTTCCCACACCAATCCTCCGGGGTATAGCTGAATAGAAATATCACCGTGCTCCAGAGCTGCTCTCTACTCATTTTACCTGTCACATTCACACCGCTCACAAACCGCTCGCACTGTGCTTTCGGCCTAGCGCAAGGTGAAGAATCTCTGACGGGAATACTCTTTCCTCATTCTTTACCTCCTCTTTGTTCCATCACATGACACGTGTCTAGTTTCCCTTGTATTCCAGCAGAAGGATGCTAAGAGGGAACCCACGGCCACTTTCCATTTACAAATGAACGGACAGGAGATTGTTGCTGCGAGCTGCTGAAGTTAATTACACGTCACTTTATCTTCAGCTCTCCCTCTCAGATCACTCTGTGGTCTAATGAGACAAAGACGTCGAGCACCGTCGCCGCCTTCATTTTCTTGCTGAGCATTATATAAAGTCAACATATTCCTTTTCATACCACAGTTTCTGACAATCCCGGTTTACGGCATACGGTCTGAAATGTATTCTTGTCCAATTTCACCTGCCTTCTCCACTCTACGCCCTCCCGTCTTTATTCATGGACTCCCGCAGGTGGTCAGGTCCTTATATATGCATAAAGAAAACGGAGCCAACCGACCTGCGGGAGGGGGGGGGGGGGGTTTATCGAAGACTTTGTGAATAACGGGCCCCGCGAGGCACCTGGGAACTCAGCTGACACGTAATTAAAGGCAGGGCTGACTGATTGACTGGCTCATTTTCATACCGAACGGTTAGAGAGGGGAAACAGACAGGCGGGCTGAGTGGAGGTCTCTTAAGGTAGACTGCTGATGAGAATTTCATGGCCACGCTCTTAAAAATAAATAGAGGGGAGAGAGAGTCCCTCTGTGTCACGCCCCCCGCGTGTCGCCAAAGATATCCCGGGCTCTGAAAGGAGGTTGAATCCATTTCCATAACCAAACCAGGATGGCACGAGACCTATTTGGATGTGCTTGACATTTCAGCAAAAGAGAGAGATGGAGGAAGGTGAGGGGCGAGGGGCGGGGGAATAGTGGTGGCTAACAAAGCGTTTTCAGCAGACCCTCCCGTCTGGGGGCTGACACACACACACACACACACACACACACACACACACACACACACACACACACAAGCAGTGGAAGTTACTAACAGGACTGGAAGCAAAAAGTGAACATTTGAAATGTTGATGCTCACTTGTTGATGAACCTCCCGAGCTCCTCCTGTATAGCTAACCTTCAACACATGATTACTTGGAATTGGATTAGATACGTCTCCCTCTCATTCTACATGCAGCATGTCAGCACTGCATGTGAGTGCCTTGCTCAATCTGTACCGTCCCGATGAAGGGAGCTCAGATAAGGATTTTATAACCCATTAAGGAGAGCATGAGGCTGCTCTCCTTTCCAGAGCCTAGTTAAGTCCTCAGACGTCTGGCCGGCCTGTAAAAGCCACCGCCTCCCGGCCCTCCGCTGCCTAATGGCCCTGAAGGAGGATGAGTAAATGAAATGAAAGAGCACGAGAGAAACAAATGACAGCCGACCACTTTCCTTCACTCTAGACCTGATCGCATCACCGCAAAAAAAAACAACCTGGCAGCAGGTGCCACGCCCCGGGCCAGACCTGATTGATTGAGTGGGAGCAATCGATCAGGGCCACTTTGTCACTGCAGTCGCTGAAGTTTTTTGGCCGGGGAAGGTTGTTTCCGTGGCGGCACCGGTGCCGCCGTCTGTGCTCGGCAGAAAGTCTCTTTTGATTTAGAATTGAGGCTGTTACTTGTTCCTGCAGGTAATTGGATTAAAAGCCAGAGGAGAGCTACAGGCAGGGGAGAGGGAGATGCAAGCGCTGCTAGAAATAATGACATTGAGAGTGTGAGTCTTTTACTTTGCCGGAGCAGTCTTTTAATGATTTATCCTGTCTTTTTTTCCTTCTTTTTCTTTCTGTGTAGGTGGAGGAGGAGGAAGAAGAGCGAAGGAGACAGGAAAGGAGGATCGAAAGGATAGAGCCAATAGGGAGGGCCGATTCCTCATTGGAACGTTCGCACGTGTTCAGTCTAGAGTGAGTGACCCCCCCGACCACCTATATGACATACAGTATGTCTTTAGGTTGCTTCACCAACATTCTTTTAAATATATTTGTTTACCCGTTCTGGTATCTGCTCATGTAGATAGTTTTGATCTTATTTGGCGAGATAAGAGATATCTTTCTCAGATATATCTGCCGCCACAACAGACTTTTGTTTGCAGTGCTGTTCCATTTAAATAGATACCATGGCAGTGTTCCTGCTTTCATGGCAACTATTTTGTACCGTAGAATAGTCCCTTTTAAAAACTGTTGAACAGTTTGAATTATGTGACGTTTTAGCGTTTTTTTTAAAGGGTAAATTTAAATCCTTTTTAAACAGGGTGGCTGCAGGAATCTCAAAACCTGGGCAGACAAAACACAACCCATCAACATGTCTAGATGACACCAGAGAGAGACCAGAGATTTTTTATAATTTGAGCTTTTTATTTTTGACCTTTTAATTTAACACTGTCATACTAGAAATGTTCATAACTGCCAGCGCATCGTCACCAGACACCTAAACACAACCATGTGACCGCATGACGAAGACAACACAAAGCAAACACAACGACCACGCCTTCCTCCATCAACATCGTCACACTCATGTGCATCAACGTTCGCTTGTGCTCATTTGTCTTCACGTCTTTATCTACACAAATTAACCTTCTCCCCCCCCCCCCTCTACCTTCCACACACGTGGAATTTTCAATTAATCCGTCCACTTTTAGCACAACGATCTGATCTTAATCTCTTAATTGGAGTCTCCATTTGGGTCCCTAATCGACCCTGAGGTCCGCCAGCCTGACTTTGTAATGAATGACTTCATACAGACAACACAATGCAGCCTCCACCAATAAGGCCGCACCAACCCCCATCCCATACATCCCATCAAGGTCTTGTCATGTTTCACCGTGTCGTCTTTTATATCCCGCTTTTCTGCATTTTCTCGTCATTGTCATTTTCTTGTCGTTGTTGTTTTATTCACTCCTCCCTCTTCTCGTCCCCTCGGCCTCATCCATCATCGTCCTGCAGAGGCCTGCTGAAGCCAGTCGAGGTGTCCAACGGAGGAGGGCCCCTGGGGATCCACGTATTGCCTCTCAGCTCGCAGGACACCAGGTAAAAGAAAAGGAAATCTGAGCATCGATGCAGCTCAGTGTACAACAATAGCTAGTTAGTTTCAGCATCTCCTGCATCCTCTGTTTTGAAGCCCCATGGATGTTGCTTTTTATTTCACTATCACTCACATTTCTCTAGTTTCTCTTTTTTATTCCCCTCTTTTTACATGCTTGCTCCAGGCTGTCTTTTTCACTGACGCTTCTCTTTTATCCTAACCTATGTCCTCAGTCACAACGGTGTCCACACCGCTTTGAAGGTGATTCAGCTTGTTTCGCCGCTTTTCTTTTGACTTTTTTTATTTATTTACTTTTAAACGATGAGGAGTGTCGTTGACAGAGGACAAGAGGAGGAATGCGTCCCAGTTTACAGTTATTCCAGCAAAAGAATAAAGGGCAGAGGAAGCGGCCAGATGTAATCAAACTAAAAGCTTGTGTATGACACAGATTCCCCGCTGCACGCCAAGGGGCTGGCACACCACCAAGGTGATTGTGGCTACTCAGCGGCAGGGAGAGGGAGGCAGGGGAATGAGGTGAAAAGACAAAGTGGGGAGATGGAATGGGATGACATTTGAGAGAGAGAGAGAGAGAGAGAGAGAGAGAGAGAGAGAGAGAGAGAGAGAGAGAGAGGGGTTGGCTGTCATTGAAGATTGCTGCGTGTCATTTCTTTGGGACACTAATCCCATTGCTGTTTATAACCAAGTGTCAGGAAACTATATTTAGCTTTGACCTCGTGCGATTGACTCCCTCATAAGCTGTGGCACTTGTGAGTTATCCTGAGTCAGAGGAGGAAAGCGGCGATTCGTGATGAGTGGCACCAAGCAATATCGCTTAAATTAAAGTTCAAATCCAGCTGTTTATTAGCTATTATCCCCCGGCTCCTTATGTATCCCCACACAATCAAACTGCACCTTGCAAGATACAGCAGTAACGCCGCATGGCTAATCAGTTTCTTCCCCGTCCGCTGAGGTCGGCACTAATAGCCATCAGAGCCTTCAATTAACTTCAGACATGATAAGACTTAGCGTCTGGTCAGTGGGATGATGCTAATGGCCTGGCTCAGCTCTTTCCTGTGTGCTGTGCGCTAGGACAGGAGGCATCAGGCTCAGCGGGCTGTCATTAGTGTCTAGACCAGGGCCACAGGGGTCAGACTGGCCGCAAAACCAGACGGCAAACAAGCAACTGCAGGCGCTCCAGCGTCGCATTCTGCTCCACCGTACTGACATGAAGTAAGATCCAAGCAGGAGGGGGACACAGCTACAGGAGAGAGCTCAGAGACTCTGTCACTCCTGCAGACAGTATCTCTCTATCTCTCTCTCTCTCTCTCTCTCTCTCTCTCTCTCTCTCTATCTCTCTCCCTCTCCCAAAAATGGACACACACACACACACACCTGGCAGATGCATTCTTTGCTTAATGAACTTCTCATTCCGTGACCAGTTTCAATTGTAAACAAACTGCGGACATAATTGCCGCGGATAAATGGATCCTGATTGGATTATTATTTGATTAAAGGCAGTGGATGAGAGCAGGTGGCCTCCTTCACATCACTTCTCAGCACTGCCGCCCGGCCACAAGATGGAGTCAATCCATACAACTGTAGCACAATGCGGATGCTTGTGCTTTAGGAGCAGTGAGACTTGGATCTTTTTCTCAAAAGTTTTGCAGAGAATCGTCTTAACTACAAACTCCTCGTGCTCATATCTGACACCTAATTAATTCACTGACTCAAAGCCTGTGAGAGTGCCATTTAGATTTTGCGTTAGCTCTCCTTTTTTTCCCATAGAACTTGATAAATATCTCCATAAAAAAAAAAACACCAGATGAGGAGGAATTGAGATGGCGGCGGTGCATTACAGTCATCACAATAATAGTGCTTTTACTAAATCATCATCTTCCTCAAATCTCTGAAAGATGCCGCTTTATCCACCAATCCTCCCTGCTGCTGCTTTGAATACTGATCAGGGATCAACCGAGACTCCTTCATCTACTGCGTCTGGCTTGCCACCACATCAGAAGTCATTAGAGTGTGTCCATGCTGTAATCTCCATTCGCAATACTTTGTTTTCAAGCTGCCAACACTTGTGGAGATAGAGCGCAATCATGTCCGCTTCCGCGCCGCCCGCAATTACTCTCTGTTCAACACACTTAAGCTGACCTGGCTCAGCCGGCTCAGCCACCGAGAAAGAGGGAAGGGCCTTTTGTGATCCTTAATTTCAACTCGCGCGCCGAGGCCATTCGCCCCCATCGAGGAGCCGAGACGAGTCTGCGGCGAGGAGCGTGGATGTCCACGTTATGCAGCCAATTAGGGCAATGTTCCGAGAGTGGCCCCGTTTGGCTGAAATGCTAAAGAGCTCTGCTAAATCTGCCCTTGACGTCCGCGGTAAACAGGGTCACAATTTAAATGTGCTGTTGTTTGTGTGTCCAGTGGAAACGACAGGAGGTAACTGAAAATGACACAGAGCACGTAGCCTGTGTCCTTGCCACTGATAAGCTGTTGATTTGCAGTGTTATCTTGCACATCTGAGTTTGGCTTCCAAATACTTCTGGCTCTGATATATTTCATCATTATTTTTAATTTCCCAAAAGTAAGCCCTCCAAACTTTTTGTCAGTTTATGCAAGGACACCAAACGTTTGCACTCAGTCAGTCTACCTGCTTCCAGGCATCCGACGCCTCAGAGACGGATGGAGTTTGTAGTTCTGCTGCGAGAGCACACATCAGATCTCTTTGCATGTGGTTATCCTCAGGGCCTAAAGCCCCAAGGAGCTCACTGATGTATTTATTTAGATGGGGGGGGGGGGGGGGGGGTTTGAAGGTAAAGGTTGCCTTCTTTTCAAGGGATTGCTGAGCTTGCGCTGCCGTGGAACTGCTCGGGTGTTTATTACGGCACCGCCGGCTCTCGTCTTAAGCTCCAGTGAAGGAAAGTGCAGCGATTCCTCTGAAGCCATAAGATGATCTCTTAGCTTGTTGGTTTGGATTACCTCAGACAACCCGCCCTGTCATTCTCTCAAACCTGCCCACAGAAAGGGTGGACAGAGTGCAGGACAGAGCGACGGACACGGGCTTAAAATTGTGTTAGTGATGCAGGTCTTTATCTTGGCTAAGAGTTTGGAGAGTTTACTTTCGGTGACAGTAGGGTGCAAAAGTACATTCTTTACAACTGGGCTAAAGTTACTTCGTGAACTTAAATACTTTCTCCAAAATCTGAACTAATATCAATTCATTACAAAGAGATTTACCTCCTTCTTTTGGATAACGCTAGTCACCTAGCTTATCTTTATATTCCCTTCTTTTCCCTCCTCCATGCCATCTTCTCATTAACTCTTTTAAATACAAGGACGCGGGGTACAAGGCTTGCAACTTGCTGCCTGCTGTTCAGTATATTGGAATCTGACTGTGTGCGGTGTATTTGATACAGTGTGTGTCTGAACGTTGTGTTATCATTTCCAGGACTCAGGGCTTGCTGGTGAAGCGTCTGGAGCGCGGAGGGAAAGCCGAGCAGGAGCGTCTCTTCCAGGAGAACGACTGTATTGTCAAAATTAACCAGGGAGACATCCGCCACCTGCGCTTCGAACAGTAAGCTCTAAAGTTGACCCTCTGCGGTTATGTTGGCTTTCACTAACTTCAGTATGCCCCCCTTCTTGTCAGGTCCTCTGAACGCCATGCTGGTTTTAATTTCTTCCACCGCTTCCAAAGCCACCACACATCCTGAAGCGCTGTCCTTTCAGCGCCACAGTTCATTCTGAGAGGCCCTGTGCTGGACAGTAAACAGTGTCGCTGTTGATAAGTGGAGCCCAAACGTCAGGGAGACGGGACACCCACACAGCTGCACAATAAAACTGAAATATTACTGACTTTGTTGGCCTTCCTGTAATAGGTCTCAGTGACCTGCAGTCCTTCACCACCGCTTCGCACCGCCCTGATCCGAAACCACCTACACTCCTCTCTCAATTCATTTCTATCGATTCATCGCTCTCCATTCATTTCCTAAAGTGGAATGAAGATATAAACCTGTGACTTTTCCACCCATTTATACAAAGCCACCCTTCTTCC
This sequence comes from Anarhichas minor, assembly GCF_050575085.1. Taxonomy (NCBI): domain Eukaryota; kingdom Metazoa; phylum Chordata; class Actinopteri; order Perciformes; family Anarhichadidae; genus Anarhichas; species Anarhichas minor. Next base: position 1,280,263 of record NW_027466496.1, on the reverse strand, counting down.
TCACACACACACACACACACGTACGCCTGACACACGCACAGTTACACCGAGCTATAACGTCTTATCTACACTCCTGCGTGTGTGTGTGTGTGTGTGTGTGTGTGTGTGTGTGTGTGTGTGTGTGTGTGTGTGTGTCAGGCTGAGAAATAGATTGCTTCTCCTCCAGGCTGCCTTCTGGAGGCAGCGTACGGGGATCTGCTCTGCTCTCTCCCTTATCATCCACTCCTCCACGGGAAGAAATAGCCCTGATTCCTGCTAACGAAAGCCCAGCCCACAGTCATACTGGCCTGGACATAGTCATCTTAGAAACCACTGGGCTTATAGAGCCACCCTGCTGGATGACTGACAGAGACCGAGTTTGGAATCCCTCTGTGTTCAGAAGTAGAGTCAGAGACTAACCATTTATTTCTTTACTCTATTACTATCAAAATTCATTTTTATCTAGGCCTGGCATGTCTACAGTTTTATAAGCAGCTAAGAAAAGCCCCTCGTAAGAAAACATTGTGATGAACTCCAGACTATCACGGTTACCTTCCCACATTATGTTAATGTATTCATCCGAGCGTGCACAGAGCCACTAAGGTTTGAGGATTTTGTCTTTTTTCTTTATCAAAACGATGCTATTGTCATTAGTAAACATCCCAGTTTCTTTCCAAGCCTTCTCTACTGTGAAAGAGGCTTACAAACCAAATCCACTAGGGAGTGATGTTTTTTAGCGTTCCGCACGTACCCCCCAACCCCACCAAACACTCGCTCCTCACCAGCATCCAAATGCACATGATGTTTGCTATTCTGCATGAAAATGAGGCAATGGAGCTAAACTTTTTCTCCCCGCCTGCCCCCCCCCCCCCCCCTTTCGCTCTCTCATCACTTCCCCCACAACCCGACCTTGATTGTGCGCCGCACAGAGCAACAATTTAAAGCGATAGCCTAATCTCCTTGGATTGTTTTGCATGGGTAAATATTTTGAGGCGCTTAATCTAACTGAATGTAATGATGCATTGATGGGGTAATTTATTATTTAATCAGGCTCGCGTGGAGGCTGATTACTGGAGTGATGGCACTGTATATGTGCAGGTGGGAACATTTGCGTGCAAACACGCGCACACACACACACACACATGCACTCTTTGCTCACTCAGTCATCATTCCTGAGTGTGCGCCCGTGAGTGATTTTTTTTGGTAAATTACCATAAGAATAAAAGATGGGAGAGACCAAATCCTGCAGGAGTGGCTTGGCGCGGCGTGCGCGCTTCGCCTCCGCGACGCTGCTCGCATGAAGCGCTGTGTGTTGGTGGCAGAAGCGGCTTAGCGGCTGTCATTTGGATAGAATCAGCATGGTATCATTGGCGTGGTAATGGGAGTCTGGAAACAGGAGGTGGGATTGTTGGAATCCAGAATCCCAACGCTTCTCTGGCCCCCTTATGCTGCTGCATGGCTCGCCCCTGGCCCAGCCTATCTATATGCTAAGTGCCACCGGCAAACCAGACTAAACAATTCTTGCGTCTGGGAATCATGTTGAGCCTCTTGTTGGCTTGGCTTATTTGCCCCCCCCCCCCCCAAAAAAAGAAGATGCATGAGACTGAGTGTGTGTTTTGGCTATTTTCTTCTTATTTTGTGCGTAAAGAGTAGAGTGTGTGTCCGCTTACATTGGAACCTCATTGTCTGGAAAGCTTCCTCGATGCATGATTCATCATCTCTGCTGTGATTGTTGAGTCCACTCATGTCCCCACACACACACACACACACACACACACACACACACACACAGACTGCTATACTGTAGAGCCCTTTAGATTATCTTTCTCTGGCATAACATAGAAAATATACAGTTTCATCACTGACTCACCATTCTTATCTCATTCCTGTCTTGATGCTGGTAATTATAGATAATGTAATTTCTATCCTCCGCTGCTCTGTGGTGAGTAGCCCTGCGATTAGCCATGCCAACCTCAACTCTCCCTATCGCCTCTCATAATATAGCACTGCATAGCCTTCCTTATCCTTCGATTTCCATCAGGCTATGATAGTATAATTGTACTTGTATCTCTTATCGTGTTAAAGCTGCTTCATTTTTTTTTTTTTCTGCATCACCTCCAGAGCCCAGAGCATTTTCAAGCAGGCGATGCGTGGCTCGTACATCCTCTTCCACGTGGTCCCCGCAGCCATGAAGAGGCACTACGAGCTGCTGATGGCCCAGACCGAGCTCAGCCCGCCCCAGCCCAACAGAGTCCGCTTCAGCCAAGTCTCCCTGCAGTTGGGGGATCGGTCCAGCCTGGTGGTGGGGCTGCCGCCCAGATCTGGACCACAACCAGGCCTCAACCACAAGTAGGTTTAAGAGTTGCCGTGTGTATTCCTATCCAGCACGGTGTTCATGTTAAGACAACTTACACAGAGTTAGAAAGCTAGACGAAAGTGACACACACACACATTACCATGAAGCATGATAAGGCTAAGGAATCTCAAGCTCCCGGTAAATGCAATTCTGTTTTAATTACACCAGTCAATGACTTTTCATTCATAGGTTCACTGCGGATCCATCAATGTTTAAAAGCTACACTGTGAAACGCAGGAGGACAGTTTAATAATCATTTCTACCTGAGGACTCAAAGTCCACGTCGCTGATCACCTTCTTAAAAGACCATTTTATCTGCCTGTGGTTACTATTCATTTCTGTAACGTCTTCGGCCTAATTCCAGAAAGCTAAACATGTGGGTGTTTATCAAGTAGGTCCTTGTCTACAGGCTTATAGTCTTAATCTCAATCATATAAATTCATGAATCCTCTATACATTCTGTTTGTTACATTGAGTCAATGTGTAAATATCCCCCTCTATACAGAGATAATCATGTTGAGACATCATTTTACTGCATCATACTTAACAATATAGTAGCTTGACAGATAATATGTATATGCAGGAGCACCGAGGTTTGCACACTGTTAGCCTCCAAATAAATAGCTACTTTCTCTTCTTCTCTTTTCAAGGCAACGGTTCTCTTTCACACTTGCCCGAGGAAGATCTTGTAGATCGGAACGTTGCATTGAAACAAGAACAAGAGAAATAAACTATTTAGTCAGCGCTTCACAGTGTGCAGACCTTCTTTGTGCATACTTGTTGAAGTTACTCAAGAAAAGTGGCGCTGCCCTGTGCAGTTCACTGTGCAACGCTTCATGTCTGTTTAACACTTCCTCTGAACAGAAACTGTCAGTCCTGCTGTGACTCTGCTGCCCATGTACATGTAGTTTGCCATTTCCTTAGCGATAGTTACACGTATATACATACTGTACAAAACATGCAATTGTCTTATCTAGGCGTGCAAATCAAGAGAGGGACTATTTGTAATCTGTATAGGAAACAAGAGGAGTAGTGAGGAGTCATCCACCACGACGGCATAAAACAGGCAATACAATATGTTTTCTAAAATTGTAAATCACTGCAAATCATGAGAGGTCCTTGAGTATACAGTCATAATTGAGCACAAGTATTACGCTGATGGGTCCTGCAATATGCAAGATTAGCTTTGGATAAACAGACAGACACAGAGATGCACACGCACGCATGCTCACACACACGCACAAAAACGACGAATACATAATCTCCTGGTGGAGATCAAACATGTTGTTTTGCTATAATATCGTGATGGAAAGTTTTTTTGTTAGTTTCGGTTGTTGTTGAAATGTTGAACTACTTGTAAAAAAAAATACAGAAAATATGGAATATATCAAAAGAGTATGCTGGAAATAAACTTCTGCTTTACTTTCCAGTATATTATGTTATACGTGTTCCATTTCTGTTGGTAAAACACAAATCAAACCTTGAACTTTGTCTTGCTCTTTAGCCACCCGGGACCCGTGGCAGGAAGCACCCCCGAGCTGAGCCGACGGTACATCACCTTACCGCACACCGTGGTCGCCAGGACCTCTTCAGCCACCTCGCCCTCCCTGCAGCGCAGGATAAGCACCAACCTGTCCACCAGCTCCTACTTAAAGAACAAAGGACGCAAATTCAACATCCAGCTGAAGAAAGGTAAGAACCAGCAGACACATGAATGCATGGTTGGAAAAGTGGAAATCCTTCTCTGCATTTTCACGAGAATAATACTTTGAAACTTTTTACACAACACAGATTGGTCCGTTGTGATTCTGCGTTCTGCCCGTTCATACAAGAGACATTAGACTACTGGAGTTTGTTGTAATCCTGTGCGTCCATCTTTACTCCTAAAATGCGCTACAAGGCTAACGCTACTGTTCTGCACCATCTAGACAACAACGTGTTCCTGGAGGAGCCAATTTGTTGAGCTGGTGACGTCATGCGTCACTGTGATTGACACAGCTGTTTCATAGCGATGAGACCAGTGATGTGGCTGAGAATGTATTTATTATTCAACTTCCTTTCCCTTAGAATAGGGCCCAGAAGGACTGACAGTGGTTTGACTTTGTTTGCAATCATTCAATCAGTCACTTCATTGACAAGTTACATCCGATCTCTCATCAGAGAGTTGTAGAAGCACTCAGTGTATAAAAGTGGGCAGGCTCTATTTTGCAGGCTTCTCTGATTCTCTACAAGCCAGATCAAGCAGCATTCTGCATTTAATTGCACTTCAAGGTTAATTTAATGTCACCGTACAACACAGGGTCGGACTACAGAATGCTGCTGTAATTCCTTTAAAAACAACAACTATTTTTAATGGTGATGTGGAGGATGAGGTGGAGGAGTCTCACTGCCTGAGGAGAGAAAGTATCGACACAAAGATACAGTTTTACTATTTTGATCATTAAGTAGCTGATGTGACAACCATGAAGTAGTTCCTCCTTCGAGGGGAGAGCAGATGCAAAACACAGATCAACCACTTCTTTAAAAAACAGGGTTTGTGGTTTGATGCACTCAGGCTACATCACCACGGTCTCGCGGTTGACATATTAAGATTCAGCAATCAGTCCGCTTCCAGCTGAGGTTGGTTTGTTTGTGGACTTGGACAGGCCTTTGATCCTGGAACAGTTGTATGTCTTCGCCAACCATTGTGGTGGGTTCACTGCCAGACTTCATCTCCTTTTCATCACTTCTCTATCGTCGTATTACTTGACGAGCAGTTGGTTGTAAAATGAACCAGCGCTGAGGGGACACGCCTACTCTTTGTCTCTCTCTCTCTCCCTCTCTTTGCTCCTCTTTTTTTTCTGTCGGAGGGAGCAGATGTTAAGTCGAAAGCTGGCACCGAGGCCTTAGCGGCGAGCTTCAGGGAATAATGCAGCAAGTGAGGGCAGCAGCGCAAACTAAATGCAACGCGCTCGGGGGAAATGCAGTCACAGGCCGCTCTAATATGTTTGGCGAAGGTTCCCGATCTGTGAAGAGCTTCAGAGGTTTTATACAACGTGGGTCTGCAGTGCAAGTTATATATATTTTTTTGTTTTAAAATGCGATGAAGTTCTTCTCGGTTTATTTCTGCACACACACACACACAAGTCTCTCAATTTAGTGAAACCAAGCTGGGGCCATGTTGGTGGCGCTCCAGCAGCTCCAGAGACCGATGCCAGTAGTTTAGCTAATTTTCACTAGCCACTCCATGGTCCAATTCAACACCAGTCATAACTCTCAAAAGTATGCTCTTGCCCAAGTGACAGAAATGGTTTCTGAGATTATTGCTCATGATTTAAATGGGGCTTAACAGAATGGATGTGCCTCGCTTGTAAACTGCAAGCCATTCGTGAACTACAAATGGAGATGAATTATTGTCCGAGCGCTGTTGAATTGGAAATCCAACTGAGCACTTAAGATCGAGGGAAGTGTGACCCCTGGAATCCATTTTGACAGTTCCGTTTGATTACCATCGGACTTCATCACTACTAATGTACTTTTCGAAAGGCTTCAGCAGTTTTGTTGTTGACTCGTTGTAATTGTTGCGATTCGGGCCTAAGTGGGCCTGAGTTCCGAGTGGCAGGAGCAGATCTTGCTTGGCAAATTAACAAGAGTGCCCTAATCAAATACTGCAGCCCGAAAAGGACATACGCACCCCATTAAGTCATTCTAATGTGCCTCGGCCTCTCCTCATGTTTGCTGTTTAATTGGCTTATTGGAGCCAGGATTCCAACTAATCCAGAAAGGATACAATTACTTTTATCCTGGCGTCCTATTACCCAAAATAAAGACGTCAGTGGTTAATTACTGCAGGCCTATTAGAGATGCGTTCTCCCAATTGCCTGATTGGAGGCCGTTAATGACGGCATCTGACAATGGGCAGGAGTTTTGATTCCGCTCATTAGGCTGTGTGAACCAGATGAGGGGAAAGGCACTGGCATGGGCGGGGTCACAGTGGAAAGGGGAAGAAAGACGGTGATGTAGAGGATTTGAAAGGGGCGCCATAATGTGCAGCTTATCCGGATCTGAATCCGTCATGCTGGTCATGGAGTGGTGACCAACACAGCTTTGGTTAGAAGTCTGTGAAGTCACACGGACACCTTTTTGGTTAGAAATAAAAAACGGTCTTCTCTAAAGTTTAATTCCTGAGTAGGAAACTGATCGCCGTGGCGGAGATGTGACCTTGCACTAAAAGTTTTTGGCTTTCATGAAGACAAACTGCAGATTTAACATTCAACATAAACGACAGCAGCTGTTTCTGTCTGCTTTGGAGGGATCACAGCGTCGGTATCCTCAACGGCGAAACTTTTTCCTCTTCACAAGCAACCTCTTCATCACCTCTCCTCCAAGTCTGCTTGCGTGCAGAAGAGAAAGTTGCCAATCCGCGCTTCTCCCTCTTTTGTGTTTCTTGTTCATCAACGCCATCACTGTCAGCGAGACGACAGACTGCTAGAGAGACACGGCGGGGAAAGTAGGTCATGACGAACCGTCAGAGGTGCTGACAGCTCTGTGAAATGAGCAGCTACTTTGACATGAATACTAATCACTGTTGTTACCGTCAGAAGAAGCCTCGGCTGAAGGCGCGTAACGCGACTTTCCCACTCGACTGCTGGAAACGCCGACAGGTTATGCATGGTGGAATGTATCTCTCTGAACACGGCTCCTAATGACTCATCTGATATCACCGTGTAGCAGGGTTATTGGGTTTTTTTGAATATTTTTTCAAAGAGTAACCCGACAAACACAATTTATTTGCCTTACCCCCGTTCCCTGGCTGACATTTGAAACCATTTCTTGCTTTTATTTGACAAATCCAGGTCTGGTCAGCAGAAAAGGTCAGGCCTGAGATCCTCTTATGTATCCGTTATTGTATTTGCCTACTTCGTCCAGACCGGCAATTCATATTCATTAGATGAACCTTAAAGGTCAGCCTTAAAAAACCTGAAGCAACAAGCTGATGTCTTAAGTGTTTCCTCAGCGTACCACTCACTGCACTTCAAAAAGGAACGTAGCACCGGCTCAATGGCACATTAGTAAGAAACAACTATTGATCAGCAAATGATGAGCGCTGCTTTCCACATTATGCAAACATCAAACCATCTATATATATATAGTAGAGGGTTGCCCTGAACCAGCATGATTTGAACGCAGCCTCCTGACGTGCCATTGCACACAAAAAAAGTCTGAATGTTTTTTTGGTTCAAACATCTGGCGACGTGGTACATGGATGATTTTCTTTTGCTATTTATTTGTAGTGCACTACATTTTAAGAGGCTATTGAACAGCAGTTTGATACTCGTAATCATTCACTTTTCTCTGCTTATTCTGGTCCCTAACCGCTCTTTAATCCGACCACGGCTCACAACAGCGGTTTTAAACTCCACATGCACTTATCATAAACACTGAATTTTGGTTCATAGCATCGACACTATATTTAGACTCCGGGGACATGTTTTTTTCATTTTGACTTCTTAAAAAAACGTGAGTGAGACACACCCTGATGGCAACGATGGCAGTACGTCTGTTTGTATTAACCGTAGGACGTTCGGAACGTGGTGGAAACCCATAATTTGATCCCTGCACGGTGGTTTTTCATGTTGCAGCGGCATGTAATGAAAAGGACCTCTCAGAAACGGTTTCAAGAGTCTGGCCAGTTTCTAAGAGTCTCAGTAAAAGCATTTGATAGTTTGGCACAACATTTTTAGGTCCCTTTCTTTTATTACAAATAAGCATAATGAGTTACATAATATTCCAATAAAAAATGCATATGAAATGTAATCATATTTATTCATTTCCATATCCACATTGTTGTATACTACATAGCGGTTGTCTGTTAGGGACTTTTTTAAATGAAAGCTAGAAAATGGATGTCACTATGACACAAATCTTCTGTAGTTTACATTTATGAAGTCATATGGAGGTGCTGGAACACTTTACCAAACACAAACACATGCATATTATTTACCTGCCCCTCTTCAGAGAGATAAAGCTTCCACGAAGCTGTAAATCAGTAATATCACTGTCACATTACTGTGATCGCACAGAGCGAGAGCACACGGGCTCCTGCCGGCAAAACGTACCCGATGAGAAAAACTGGAAAACATCACATTATATTTCTGACCAAATATGTCTGTTTTTTCATTATTCCCAGGTCCAGAGGGTCTCGGGTTCAGCATCACATCCAGAGACGTACCCATTGGTGGCAGTGCTCCCATTTATGTGAAAAACATCCTTCGTCGAGGGGCCGCCATCCAAGATGGCCAATTGAAAGCCGGAGACCGGCTGCTGGAGGTGGGGCGGCGCTTTCTAGCTTCCTAGCCTCCAACCATCCTATAGTGTTTGCATACAATCCAACAGTGTGTGCTCTGTGAGATTGTGCGCTACTTCAGACACTAATTGCTCATTCGCTGATCTGGTTTTGTTCTGAAATTAAATCTTACAGAGCTTTTTGTTGAAATGAGCCAAACACACTGTGTTCCCTACGGCTATAACACTTCAGCTCCAGCTTTGAATTGCTGAGGAGATGTAGTTAGTTGGAAAAATATTTTGATTATACTTCAATCAGACTGACGTGAAAATCAGCTAGTGCTCACTTTAGGGGGAAATAACCCATGTTTAAAACCAGCTGCGACAGGCTCAGTGGGTAATCTGCATAAAGGTTATGTGGAGGCCGTAAATCCCCCCCCCCCCCTCCCCCCCTCCCGTTAGAGTCAGAGAGCTCTTTGATTTTAGCTTTGCCGCTTAGTGTGTGTGTGTACGTTTATTTTGGCTTGTATGTATGTGCTTACCGGAGTATTTATGATCTGTGTGTGTGTGTGTGTGCAGGTCAGTGGAGTGGACCTGAATGGTAAGAGCCAGGAGGAGGTGGTGGCCCTGCTCCGAGCCACGCCCATGGGTGGGACTGTGAACCTGTTGGTGATCCGCCTCGAGGACTCGCTGCTGCCCCGAGAAGTGGTCAGTAGACAGCCAGCACCTCACTCTATTTCCACTGCTGCAGTCCCACTCTGACAAGAGAATAACACATTAGCAGTTGATTGCAACAAGTAGGAATCCAACACGTGATGTATTTGATACTAGAGGAGAGTGGCGCCTTATTGTTGTTCTCACTTTTTAACCCTTAAAACATACATTTGAATTGAGCAGAACTGGGATTATTTTATTCAAAATAAATTGATAAACGACTGGTATACTGACTGAGATGGTAATTGTTTTTTGGTGTATATTACAATAATTATTGTTGACAGGGAATTAACCACACCCCCAAAGTCAATTTGGTCCAGCATATCACAGCTGAGCTCAAAGAACTCACTCTAGGAATATGATAAAGAGCAATAGATGTCACATTCAGAGCAGCTGGGATATGGATTTGTCATGGTGGCTGCACAGATGTGCCTTTTAACTGCTCCTTCCACCCGTCACCTTCTCTGTTTGTCTACCCTCCCGTTATGCTGTGTCTACCGTGTATTTTAATCAGCGTTGTATTTGTTAAAAGAGGTTGCCAGCTGCTCCACTCTGAAGGATGTATGCCTACAAAAGACATGCCCTTAAAATCAATAGGATTATGATCCAAATGCACCTAAATATTCACCGGCCTCCCCACGTTCACCCGAGCAGAATGAGAGCTGATAATCACGTGATAAACACACATGGTCCCCTAAGTGTTAGGGTAGACGTGGACACAACCAACACACAAACACACCGTTAACTAAATGTGAGACACGGATACAGCTGTGGGCACAAACACCCACACGTTTTGTGCAGATGTGCATAATTGCACACTTTCACATATAGAAACACACAGGGGCTTATGGTTAAACACAAGTCATGTGCACGAGCAGACACAATCACAGCTTTTAGCATGTGCAGACACACACACACACACGCGCACACACTGACCTGAACACTACACACGCACACACACATACACACACACACCCAAGTAACGTGCATGAGCAGCCACAAAGAGCTTTGGACATACTCGCGCACATATGAACAGGGACACCGACATGCACACAGACTGCTCGTACACACACACACAAACACACTCAGACACACAGCCTACACGCAGGGTGACTTTGGCTGTCGTGCAACAGATGGTGAGGCTACTGCCCTCGTCCAGCCTGCGCTCAGTCTCGCTGACAGCAGGCCCCGGCGTCACTGCACCTTGGCAGTCCAGGGGCCCCCGGTGCCAACCTCAGTCCTACCCGTAATACTCAGCCCGGCACCCGGGCTGTTAACCCCGCCAGAGGAGCTGCTCTACCTGCAGAGTGACGGCCCTCTGAGGCGCATTTTGCTGTGCTAATGTGCCTGTTCCTCCAGTTAGAAATGCAGCACCCCCCAGACTTAGCTCCACTCTCATCGAGCTTCTTTCATTTTAACATTCATAAAGTGGCAAATGGGCTCATATTTCACGACAACGTGTATTGAATTAAGGGAAGCTTGCATTGTAAAGTAAAAACAATGAAGAATGAATGAAAATGAAAAGTTTTAAGGCAACTTAATGACAGTATACTGGCATCAAACCTCTGACCTTCTGGTTACTCAACAGAGTCTTTTATCTACATCCAGCACTTACATTCTAACTGCAGGGATGCACCAGGCTGCAGACAAGAGGAGGGTTAAAAACATGCACGGCTGCCCCTGGGCTGTCGACTCATCAGAGGCGTGGTGTGTACGCTCTCTTAGCTCCTCAGGCATGACGCCATTAGAAGAAAAAAAAGCCCATCATGGAAACACTGTCGAACAATCTCTCTCTGTTTTTGTCTGCTTTCTCTCTTTTACGTCTACTCTACATGCTTTGAGAGACTGCTCCTTCATATTTCACCACTTTCCACCGCAGATTAGCATTTTGCTACTCGCTCCCTTACTGTTCCTTTTTTTTTTTTTTTTTTTGTCGTCCTCTCGCACACTTTCACATTTCCCAGCAGTGCTTTCACAAATCTCAATAATCCCTACAAGTATGTTCATAAAAATCAGATAAGGAGGCCAAGGCTCTGCCGGTGACAGTTATTGCAAATAGAGCATGGAGGAAAAGCATGCTTGGTAATTGCCTCCTCTGTCACACACTCTGGATTGGTGCATGTGTGTGTGCGTGTGTGTGCATATATACTACACATTGTAGTGCCAGGACACACATAAGCACACATGTATAGACGATCGCTTACGTGCTTTCATTTATGTAATTCCCTCAATGACAACGCGATGATGTTTTATATTGTAGCGTGAGTGACATGCCAGAGAACTGCAGGCGTCTGTCAACATACAGCCCTGCACACACCACACACACACACACACACACACCACACACACACGTATAGATGAAAATAGAAAGGAGCCATTTTTCTTTTTGTCTAGTTGACATTTGCCTGCTGATGTTTAATGTCAGTGCCGGAAAAAAATCCCTCCACATCTCCTTTTGTTTCGATATTTTATTGAATGCAAGGCTCGTCGCACGCGCCCCCAGAGGAATTAATTCACCCTCCCAGCATGTTTGCGTTGCGTCTTTAATTGCCACGGTCGGGGTGTATTTTGACATGCTTCCAGTAGCAGTAGCAGCAGCTCTCGATAGCTTTCAATAAATATGTACTCGCTGCAGAGAGAAAAGGTTAAATGGCAATAGAGCAGAGAGGGGGGGGTCTACGTGTCTGTCTTTGTCTGTCTGGCTACCTCTCCGAGGATATCAGTAGACATTTTTGTGTGTTGTATCAGAAAAGTAGAGCAGCGTTAACCTTTGAGTGATGAGTCCAGTGTTGGGTACGCCTGCCCTTTCATGCCTCTTTCCTCTCTCTTAAACATTTACCATCCATGATAATACAGTCATTTATTATATTCCTCATTGAATGATTCTTTTTTTTTTTGTCTCTCTGGTTCTGGCGTTGTTCTACAAGTTTGGTTCTATGGGACCCTTTTGACCTTCAGGTTATAAGACAGAGGAGGGGAGAGACGAGCAGAGACGAGCAGACAGAGTTCTCTCTAAAAGCTCAGCTCAAGCCTTGAAGACACAGCAGGAGGCGCTGATCAATGGCTGTGTGAACAAAATCACTTTGTGCTGCGTTATTCCTTCATTTGACAGCTGTGGGAGTTCCAATCAGTGATCTCTAAGCAGGAGCTTTGGAGCTGACTAAAGGGAGAAAGTCAAAGGGATTGCTGCCCCCTACGGGTTTGGAGGTTAATTCATCACTTGTATCATAAGAGGGGGCTGTTCTGAGGAGGGAGAAAGAAGTGCCGTGGTGAAAACTCAGAATGAGTGACTCAGTGCTTTGTGATCTTTAGAGAACTTCATGAATGATCTCTCAGAGCTTGTGTCTCCCCACCTTTGTAATCTTATTAGAGGTGAAAGGAACTGGAGAAAGGGTTTATCCGACACAAAGGGCTTATGGGGGAATAGGGTAAGACAGACAAGGGTCATTTAAATGGAAAATGGTCAAAAGTAAATCATTTTAAATCTTCACGGATTGGAGTTAGGTGGGGGTAATACTCAAAGCCAATAGTGTCTTCCCTCCGTCACTCTGACACCAACCGCCACGCTCTCCCTTCACATTATCCATGACCTCGGATGCAATCACCTGCCTGGTAACACTGACCACAGCAAGGCTCGACAGTAAAGATGTATTACAGAACAAACCCAGACACAAAAACACAAATTCCCACATGGAGGCAAGAAGGGCACATTTAAGCACATTTAAACACACGCACACGTACACCGCACACTTCCCACGCATAGCCGCTGGATGTTATTTATTGTTGGCATTTATCTCCCAGCGTGCAGCGCTGTCTGTGCTCACAGCTGCTTTGAGCGACGCCGAGCCCCTCGGTCCACGCCGGCCAGCTTTGCGGAGTGGAGATTGTTTTTTTTCCCCCCCAGCTTCCCTTTTTTTTTTTCCTCCTGTAATAACCAAGGCGAATGTCACGCCTCACTGCACGACGAGCAACGGCAACATTCAGGAAGCGAGGAACCATTCCTGCCTCCTCTCAAAGACGTCCATCCACACCCTGCCGCCTAGTGATGGAACGCCACATCAATTCACCTGTTGTGGTGCCGTTTAGAGCAGACACGGCCAAGCAAAGGCAGAGGAACCTGATCTGTGACCGGCAGTTTATTACATAAACAATGACTAAATATAGTGCAGGCCTGCCAGTGGCAAATCATGTGAATTCTAGGATGCTCTCAACTCATCCTCCACACACACACACACACACACACACAGTATGCATGCACTCAGTCATCCCCTTAAACATATTTTAAGCGACACCACAAATGCTAACCCACTCCGTGTAAAAACCTGACACGCAATATGGGCTTGATGAGTCACATATGCTCAAGAGCCATAATAGCGTTGTCCATGCACGCCCTTACATCATCCCGTGACCCGTAGATGAGCAGTATTTTTGTTTTATGTCCAATGGGCCCGTGAGCCGTGGAGAACAAATGGGCTTGTGAAGCTGCTGTTGTAACACTGAGGACCACATAAGAGCAATTAAACAGTACATTAAAATCCCCTCTTTACGATCATATCGCACTTGTCACTGATCCATTAGTAGCTATGTCTGCCAAGCAATGAGAATCTTAATTGCACGATTAATTCCGGCCCCTGATTGATGTGACCGCCAGATTTATGGCCCGTGCGGATGCCGGGGTATACGCGGCAGACAAATGCGTGACAGTGTTGCTGACAATTATTGCAGACTAATGGCCTGTTTCATAAGTGACAACCCTGGTGCCATGCTTTTACCAGCGGACTGTAATTGAGGTACTCAGGAGCACTCCATCTGTAGTTCCATTGATTTAGCTGGAATCCTATTTGTACGAGTCTCTGAAATCATTATATACAGTAGGAATAAAAGCACTGCTTCCCTGACATGGATCAGACGCCCAAACATGCTCACCATTGTTTTTCCCTTCCAAAGTCAAGGCAATCATCGTCAGTGTTGCGTTGCTTCGCGCAATTATTCACAGCAGATGATATCTCCCTTCCTCTTCCTTACGCATTCCTCTAACAGGGTTACACAGCTGGCTTTTGTTGTGGCGGCCCCGCAGTACAGAGAGGCTTCCATTCCTCTATTAAAGTTGTAAGACAAAAAGCAGACTTATGAAGCTGTATTGATTTCCTCGCCACCGAGATCCATTTACCGAGTCGGTAGAGGGGGAAATGAATTGATACAAGGCGAACAGAAGACGATCCCCTGGTTTCGGAGGCAACTAAATGATACACAGATCTGTTCACCCCTCATCCCTTCAGTTACTCCTCAACATAATATTTATCTTTGTCATTCCTCCAGTGTAGGATAGTTAAGTTAAATGTTGTAGAATATGGAAAAACAGCATCTAAGCTGAGAACAAAGGATCGATATTTGATGCTATCAACAATTAGTGGCAGTGGATGAATCTTTAACGTTACATAAGCAGTTGTTTATTTTTCTAAATTGAACACTTTAATGCCAAGTAGTAACCTTTTAACTTCCGTCTGTGTCTTGACGGCTTACATCTCCTTTCACTCCTTCCACTCACAATCCTTTGAATGCCTTTAAGAGCGCAGCATCCACATGATGATAAAGCTTTTGGGTTGTTCCACTGAAGTGGTGATAAAGCAGCGCTATCTTGATGCGGCATCTACCGCCATGCCAGAAATTGACATCTTTGGTGTTAATATAATTGGTTTGCGTAATGCTCTTTCACAATAAGCATGATGTAATTGGTTGCAACTTTTGGCAATAAAGTGCTGAAGAGGGACTCTTTATTCTTCTTCTTTTTAAGAGTTTATTTATATAACGGCAGGTTACTCAGCCAGATATTTCAGCTCAGTAAAACTTGGCAAACAGCTCGAGGAGATGAGTCATTTCTTACCGGTAGAGCTGATAATTTAAGGTGCTGTCACCATTTTGCAGATATTCGCACATCTTCGATAATGAATTCCCAGTCTTACTCGATATGGTATAATTTAAAAAAAAAAGACTGATTGAATAGAAGTGAGTGCAATCAGCAAATTGCTTTACTGTTACAAATGACTGGACATAGCTTTCCCCTCCTTTATAAATCTTTGCTAAAAATACATACTCAGGTGAAGTCAAATTACAGAAATTGCTCTCAAGGCCTTTGGAAGCAGAAGTGTACGGCTGCGGTTTTGTAACCTGCAATCAGCGAGAGCCTCTATGAATTTACAGCGCACTTCAGAACAGTTTGGCAGCAGCGGATGCATCTTAGAGGTCACTTTCTCTTCCACTTCGTGGCTTGAAATGCCTCTGAAATGACAGGGCTCGTTGATCCGGTAGGTAAGGGCCCCAATAATGTGTCACCATGGCATCAAAAAGCTCTTCCGCATCTCCAAAAAGCTTCCTCTTGGACACTTTATCCAAACTGTCTATACTCCCACACGTTTAGCAGAAGCACTTTACTCCTCCTTTCTCCCCTCTCTGTTCTCCCCTTGCTTATTGTTCATCACTGACACCTTCTATTTCAAGAACGCTGATGAGTCCTTCCTACCTTATTAACCTGGCTCCTATAGGTTCTCTGATCGGGAGTGCAGAGTTCAGAAGCATGCTCGGCCGTAATTAAAGTTAATGCTGCCGCGCGTGGTCGAAGACAATGCCAGCCCGGTTAACGATTTCCGAGCGTGTCTCGTCGGCGCCACCTGTTTTCGTTTAGCACTTTTCAGCAGCTGTTCCCATAATTACGCTTGCTGTCAGCGCAGAGAACGGGAGGGGCGCACCGCCGCATTGTGCTACGCCGATAAACAAGGTAGTTAAAGGCCACTTATGGCGACACAGTCGCTCTCCCGAAGGGGATTCAGCGTCTGTTTCCAGAACACATAATGGCTCTAAGTGTGCCTGTGCAGTTGGACATAGCAAGGCGCTTTTTATCCACCATTAGCTTGAAATGAGAGGCATCTGCTTCATGATGTGCGTCTATACTGTGGTTCCGCTGCAACGCCTTTGCAAACATCCCCAGTTGCCAAGTACACATATGAATTCACTTTTCTTTTTTTTTTTACGTTTTGACGTAATCGCTTTGCTCAATGGCGCACAGAAACATCCAGAGTCAAGCCAACGCCGTGTACGAGTCTGTTTTTGGGTTCTCACGGTGGGACCCGCTCGGTGCCTTCATTGATAGTCGGTAGCCATGCTGCGTTTGCAGTGATGTACATAGATCTGGCCTCAGATGCCCTCATAGAAACAGACTTTGTTCTGCTAATGAGCCTTCTCATTAGAAAATCCCCAAAGGGTAACAGTCCCGGTTTGTCAGCGCTGAGTCAAAATGTACTTGATTGCCCAGCGAAGAACATGTAATGTTGGTTCACAACACTTAAGACTTGCCACTGCCAGCGGTGCACTTCACGCCCTTTAGTGCTGTGTAAAAGCATCCCCTCTCAGCCCCTCATTGTACTCGAATTAAATTTGTTTTTAGGCTTACAGGTATTTAATATTCGTCCACCTTTGTCGGAAAATGTTGCGAGGAGAAACACCGCCAAAATGAATTTGTGTTACAATACTTATCACGCATGCACCACTTTTGCAATTACACCCATGGCTGATTTCTTTTAGCCCTTTTAAATTCATTTCCAATGACCTTTATGTCGCCAAATTGGGCCAAGTGTGGAGGGAAGTTTCCAGCGGTGTTAATTGTTTTAGGCAGTGATGTGCGGAGAACTCAGAGTTATGTGTGAATAGATGTAATTGTGATTCATTTTGCACTCTCTGTTTCCCTCTCCCTTTGCATCTCACTCGCGCCTTTCCCGCCGGCTCTGTGTCTCTGACACACGCGTGTGCACACATCCAGCACACCTCTCCTATTAGCGCGTGACAAGTTAAGCGAGGTAGAAACAAAACCAGAAAAAAAAAAAGGCCCATCAAGCAGGCGGGGCTCTTTAGCTGGACTGATGAGCAACGCTTTCCTCCGTTCACCTGCACGTGTCCCTGCTCAAACGCTGCCTCCACCCCCACCCACCCACCAGGACAATAGACTGTAATGAATGGGTGCTTCCCCGTGGCAGTGTTAATTAATAAAGGACTTAATCGTGTAATAGACTGTCACTGCATGGCTGTGTCAGAGAGAGAGAGAGCAAAAAGAAAACAACATGGGCTTCTTTTGCGATGAGCTGGCCAAGTGGACAGTCACTTGAGCTACTCGGATACTCATAATAATGATATTACAACCACTCTGCTTCAACATGGTTTAGTATTAACCTTAATGATTGGTACCTGAGTGCAGCGCAGCACCTTTTATGCACCAGGCAACATTGCATTATTTGCTGCTGTGACTTTGTGATGCTGCATCATCGACACACAACTTTCTAGACGCCTTCCTTTCAAACAGGGAACGACACTCAGTAATATAATGTGGACCATTGACAACAACTTCAAGGCCGTAGAGATCACTTGCAGAAAACAGGACGGTTCATGCACTTATAAACACAGCTTATAAACACAGCTTATAAACACAGCTTATAAACACAGCTTATAAACACAGTTTATAAACACAGTTTATAAACACAGCTTATAAACACAGCTTATAAACACAGCTTATAAACACAGCTTATAAACACAGCTTCACAGTGCACACATTTAGACGAGCGTCGTACATGTTGGAAGACGCAAACGTGTCGGGCAGAGTCACAGTCTTCTTTCTCAGAGATTTAATTTTACGCACATGTGTAGTCATGTCAGGCAAACAACCACTGTGTGTCTAACATTAACTTTAAACCCCAAATTAATAGTTCTCATTGCAAGTCAACAATATTTCAATCAAGCAGCTGTTTTTACTTTGATTTCATAGCATAATGTGATCAGATAAATGTATAAAGCATAACGATATTATTAAAACCTACCAGATGCACCAGTTGGCACATTTGTGTCCTCCCTTGTTGGCAAGTACGTTGATTATAGAGTTAGCGAATTTGATTGATGAAAGTTGTACAAAAATGCGATACAATCTGAATCTGATTTAGAATATAATTGAATGAAATGTGACTGAGCACAGAGGGTTGCCCCATTCGCTGATGCCTTTTTGGGGAGGCCTGTGCATACAGAGAGGCCAAGTGTCTTCCCAGTCAGGTGCAGTTTGTTCCTGTCTCTAGCAGCGAGTATGGGGGTGGAGG
Source organism: Anarhichas minor (assembly GCF_050575085.1). Lineage (NCBI taxonomy): Eukaryota > Metazoa > Chordata > Actinopteri > Perciformes > Anarhichadidae > Anarhichas > Anarhichas minor. The sequence continues at coordinate 1,261,819 of NW_027466496.1, read as the reverse complement.
TGTTGGAGACATTCAGCCATCATTAGTGAGTGCAGCTTTCTCTGCCGTTTAGGAGGCAATTTTGGATTTGTTTTTACACTCCATGTTAGCAGAAGGGTTTTCCTGACAGAAGACCAGAAGTGAGAAAATAATTAGATTTGAGACAAACATGTTGAGCACAAAATGCACTTAATAATTCTGGATGGTGGCTGATAACGCAGACATTTTACAACTTTTTCCTGGTGCGCTTTATTCTTATTTTTTTCTTTAAAGCATGCAATGGTTTCAGCGTTTTTACATCAGCTCATCTTTCCGTCAGTCACTTTTGTTCTCTCCGTCCCAGGTGCATAAACGGGGCTGAGCTTGGAACAATGAGGTGACTTTTCTTTCTTCTCCTGTTCAGAGGCAGTTGAAAACCGGCCCTGCCTGAGCTGAATCGGTGCAACGAGGCCTGTCAAGCAGCCTGACAAACTCATTCTGGGCTAGCGGCGCTTGTTCCTGTCTGATGAAAATGTTACACTGCTCTCTCATTCTCTGCCTCGGCCCGCTATTCCCGGAACGCCGCTCTGAGTGGGTGGTTATTCTGTCATCATTTTGGAAGAGAGGGCGCGCGCACACACACACACACACACACTGAGGCTCAGACTGTGTCCGTCCAAAGCACTTTTTTTTAATCCAATGTATTACTATGTTCAACTGCTGGGCTAAAAGCCTCTCCAGGGACATAACTCACAGCCATTATTTATAAACTGTATTTTGATAAAAACATCTTCATTAAAGATAAAGACTGACCCTGCCGATGACGCACAAGGCCATCCATCCACGAGCGCTCTTTCCAGAATGGAAATTGTACGTTTGCTGCGTTGCTATGGGCCTGCTTTGGAAACCAACGGATCACATCCCACCAATTGAGTTAAGGTTGCTTCCATAGATCCGCTGCCTTTACAAGCTGGAAGTCAAACATTGTTGTTGCGTTATATTTACACCTGCACTGGATGTGTTTTTGCCTCTCGGTCCCCTATCCGCTTCATTCAGCCGTCTGAGGGGAAGCTAAGGGTCACTTCCCGACAAGAGCCGCTGATTTCTGTAATACAACGGGAAGTGTTGAAATGCAGCGCGATAAAAAACGGATTCCGGCGGTGTGAATTCTAACGTGGGTCCAATCAAGGGACAAAGCCCGGTTGGCTTGTGTTGTACGGACAGCTGTACTGGCATTTTGAAAACAGGAGAAGAAAGAGCAGAGAGAAAAGAAAAGGGGGCAGACAGGAGGAACGTCTGGAGAATAGGGGCTCGGTCAGAGGGTGTTGAAAAGAGCCTCCACCTGAACGCACCGCTGCATCCTAATAAGTCCTCGGCCTCCGAAACGCCTTATGCTCTGTCTCTCCCTTCTTTCCTCTGCTTCACTCTTTATCCGAGCAGCTGTGAAGGGCACACACCTGGCTGCCATCCATCTGGCTGTGTGTGTGTGTATGTATGCGTATGCGTCCGTATTGATGCAAGTCTATTTAAAGAGGTCCTGCGCTGGCTTTCTGGGGTTGATTGCTCTCACCGCCAGTATTGTTCGTGTGGATTTGGCTGCCATGGCAATGACTACACACGTACAGTGCAGCCTGGCCAATCACATTACGACAGCGCTGCTCTCCAGCTTCCCGCGGAGCGAGCTCGTGACCGGACAGTCCTCGGCTCTTATCTGCCGGACATGAACGTGTGCGGGGAACACCCTCATTCCCTCAACAACAGCCCCTGAGGTGCCCTTGAGCAAGGCAACGAACTCCCAAGAACTGGAGCGGTTGCAGCTCAGTGGCCAATAGCAGAGGCCTGTATGTCTGAATGAAAGACTTGTTACGTCCTCTTTGAAATAAAGACTTTCTTCTGTCAAACTGTGAAGGGAAGAGCAACTGTGGACTGAGATCAAAGCGCTCTGTTGCAGCACATTCCCTCTGCTACAGTATGTCGGCCATAGCTCAACAATCTGAACGGAAATGATTCTCAAAGATTCTTAACTCTTGTGTTTTAGCTTTCTCCCACACCTTTTCTCCCTTTCTGTTTGCCTGCAAAGTGGGAAGTAAAATGAATAAACGCTATTCCTTTTTGATATTCTTTTACAGATGCCCTTTGTCAGACACCAGTGGAAATTGTCGGAAAAGAGACGGGAGTTGTTGTTTGTCGGACTATTATCCAGCTGATTTGATCGCGCTGGGTGTTAGGCACTCAGCAGTACTCTCTCACACCTCTCTGGCAGCTGGCATGAGCCATTTCTTTGTGTTTGTACCGCGCGTGAAAGGTCTGCAGCAACAGCCTTGCAACTGAACGCTGCCATGGTAATTTCCAACAAAAGGCCCGTGGATCGCACGGGGGAAGGAGGGTCGGGCTCTTAACGTGTCACAAATTATGCTTCAAAGGGGTGTTGTTCAAAGGGAAGCCGCTGTTGTTTGAGCGCCAAATTGCTACCTGGCGCTTTCAAAGTTCTCCGCCGTGCCCACTGTTCCTGCGCCGAGCTCACGGCGGCGGAAAGGAATTAGCGGCGCTCGGCTAGACGGTGCGGCCAATTGGCGATGACAGCCCCGAGACATGTGACATGCTTGCCATCCATTCGCTTTCTTCTCCTGCACCCCTCATCTTTCCCCTCTTTATCTTTTATCCCATTTTCTTGTCATTCACCATCCCCGTTCTTTCAACTTTTGTTCTGTGCTAGTTTCTGTTGTCTTTTTTTTTTTGTATTCCCTTTGTTTTTCTGTCTTTTCACCAAAGTTAAAGTTAGATACTTCACAGGGAGATTTGAATGTAACAGTGACTTGTTGGACTCAACAACAGTTTGCCAACTTTGGTTGGTATGTTGAGTCATCAGGCTGAAAGAAGTTTCTTTATCACTTTCAGAAAAAGTTTATTAGCATCGGCAGTGCCACAGCCATGATAAACATGCACTTTCTCTCTCCTCCTCTCTCCTTAATACCCGCAGCATTCAGAGGATGATGACATGGTCCTAACCCCAGACGGTACACAAGAGTTCATGACCTTTGAGATCCCTCTGAGTGACTCCGGCTCGGCAGGGCTGGGGGTCAGCGTCAAGGGCAACAGGTCCAAGGAGAACCACGCCGACTTGGGCATCTTTGTGAAATCCATTATTAACGGAGGCGCTGCTAGCAAGGCAAGTAACTGCTCCCATCCTACGAGAAGATGAGGTGGACTACATTTAAAGTCCTTCTCATTGGGGATTTTGAATTGGTCACTTGATGTTACTGCTGCTGAAGTGGCATGACTACCATGCTGACAAGGATTTCCTTGGGGCAACAATGTGAAATATTTTATTATATCTTTGAGCTGTTACATTCAAGTGTTCGTAAATACCAGTGGTTTGCTACATCATTAACTTCCATTATTCAAACGTTTTATTGGATATGAATACGGAGACAAGATTGTGATCTTGCCATGGGATTTATAGGGATTTTCTTGGAGAAAGGGCGCATGTGATCACAGAAATCGTGTCTCAGGAGCAGCCGCTGAATGTACACGTTGTTCCTGTTCAAAGCTAACACTAGCAGTATTCAGGAGGAATTGATGAGAATTTGAGATCATAACTTGGCGTTTTGTCTGCAGGACGGCCGCCTACGGGTCAACGACCAGCTCATCGCAGTCAACGGGGAGTCGCTGCACGGGATGACCAACCAGGACGCCATGGAGACGCTGCGCACATCCATGTCCGTAGAGGGCAACAAGCGGGGGATGATTCAGCTCATCGTGGCCCGGCACGTGTCCAAAAACAATGAGGTAGCCTAACAGTCAGGGAGGAGTCACACTGATGTGCTCGAGACCTAATTTAGCATCACAAGGAGGCGGTCTGTCTTTTACATATTTCTTGAATCAGATATTGTTATTAGTATGAGCTACCACATCTCCAAGATGGCCCTTGCGTTTCACCTCCCTCACGTGTACACACATTTAGCATGAGGCGCACGATGTAAACACACACCCGGCAGACACACATGCATGCTCTAATCCCGTGGACAAGTGGAGGACATGTTGAATGCAGAAGAGGGATCGCTACATTTCAACTGCACTGGATGATAAACGAGAGTAGCTTTCCTCTCGGTTGCCTCTGGCCCTAATCTATCCCCCATAGGTTTTTGTTGCTTTGAGATAGCTAGAGGAGGACCTTTATGAAGCGACCACACCACCATGCAAATCTTCAAACAGCCCCCCCCCCCCCATTCTCTGTGTGACTTTCTTTGCCCACCGTGGGCCTTCATATGATATCTAAGAAGCACTTCACTGAGTTATGATTGACAGGCCTGCAGAATAACACCGTCGGATAGGCAGATAAAGGAATATGCATTGCGGCCAGGTGGATATTAGTCATTAGGCAACAGTCACGAATATTGGGGCGAGGGGATTTCAGCTTGTTGAAATGCCCGTTGTGATACTGAACTAATCCCTTTCTTGTGTTCTGTTTTCTTTCACATGCCGGAGTAAAAAAGCAACATGATTTAGCTCAGTGTGATATGCCAAGCACAGTGTGAGTGTATTTCAGGATTGCTGGATTCATGTGCGAGTACAACACACTCGCACACGTTGACACTCGCCCTGCAGCCAGAGGTTGTAGATCAGGTTTGATTAGTGTTGCCGTGACTCTAATTGGACCCTGTGTCCTGTGGCTGTGTGTCAGTTTGGAGTACCCCGCTGAGCCCCAGTCCCCCCCCCCCCCCCTCTGCCCTTCACCCTCCCTGCAAGCCCTCACCCTCCGAGCGCTCCGTCTCTCTCTCTTCTCACCACACGTCACCCCCGACGCCCCGTGCGCTTGTTTTTCTTCTTGTTTTAATGTCAGTGCCCCCCCAACTTGTGATGCTCCATAGCTTGCCAGGTAGAACATGGGATAAATACAGCCAGGGACTACAGTTGAATTCTCACAGCAACATACATTGCCATACATTGTGGCATTACTGTTTACCAGTACAATGACGGACTGTAAACATTTTTTCGCAAATTTTACATGGGGGCTGCATACATCTACTAAATAGTTTTGTTGGCACAAAAACAGGAACAAATGTATTCTGATGAAACTCCACAAGTCTCACAAGTGCATAAAAGAAGTGAGTCATACCGTGCAGTACGAGAGAGGACAGCAAATGTTGACCTTCTTCTTCTTCAAAAAACATTTTTTCTTATATTTGTTGAAAATACTCTTGCACAAAATACTTCTGAAAGCAATCAATGAATCAAATGCTCTGAGAAAAAGAAGGAGAAAAGAATGTGGATTGAGTGGGCTATCTTTCTGCCTACCAGGGTCAGCGGAGTCGTCCACAAGCTGCTAGCTCAGCAGCTGTGAGTCCTAACAGTAGCCATGTGCGTTGTATACCATTCATTATAATACGTTTATGCCCATTACTATGATTTTGGGGGAGTGGCTTTGGAGGCTGTGAGGGAGCTAGTGCTTTAAGCTACTTTCATTGGAAGAGAGTCTGCAACACTGTGCTGGGTTTACTACTGATTGTCGTGATGAAAAATAAAACAATGCAGCAGTGTTAGCCTTCCATGATGATATTATAAACCACCGGGCAATGTCTTTGCATCTCGCAACCCTTGAGGTTAATGAACATGACTCCAACTGAATTGGATTATGTGACATCGGTCCACAGCGGTACCTGAAGCACCCCCCCCACCAATGCAGCCCCATGCATTTTTTTAAACACAGGGCTGTTTTCGATCTGCACAGCTCCCCCCCCCCCCCCCCCTTTCCCCTTTTCAAAACTAGGGGAGAGGAGACACGTCCCTCTGGGGAAAGCTCAGCCCCAAGGTTCAGTGAGCTCTATCACTTCGGTCCAGTCACTCTGCTGTCCTCTTTAATCCCTCACCAGCAGGCAGACAGGTAGACGCACTGACACTGAGCAGACAGTTAAGGTCACAGACAAACACATTTTCAGAAACAGCAAAAATATATATTGTAATTTTATTGCTATAAAGGTGGAATTATGACGTTTTTACATTTTTGATCCATTTAGATAAGCAATTTAGAGAGACGTTTTGACAAGTGTGTACTTAAGTTTTCACTTATATATCAGTTGCTATGAGACGGCCTATTGTGAGAGTGTGTGAAACAAAAAGAAGAGGAGACGTAACAGTGAATTTTAGATTCCATCCATTAAACTCCCATTACAGGCGCAATAACACAGCGCTGAAGATGCAGTGTTTTCAGGAGGCTTAGTGGTTTGAAGAGGGACATGAAGTCACCAGAGGAACTTTGAATACACTCAGAGTAGAGAAAAGATAAGATTGTAAATGAAGGATTTAAGGTCAGTTGCGAACCTCTAATAAGAAAAGCGGAAGTTAAATGTCGACACAGGCTCCCGGCAGTTACAGCAGCCTCCCCTCTCCTCCCCCGCTCGGCTGTGTTGGCCGGGCAGATATGTGGGGAGCCAGCACCAGTTTGCCACTGTCACCCAGCCGAATGGGACTGAGCACTGGAGGCCACCATTGAAATGAATCAGATCCATCACTGTCTGCAGGGGGAGAGGAGGCGAGCAGCACAGTCTAATGCATCGGGAGGAGGGAGTGTGGGCTTCGACGGGCGCAGCGTATCCAGGCCACCCCACTCCATGAAAATAGCATTGATTCCATCATTGCTTGGCACTGTGCGCTAAAGTACGATCAACTTTTCTTCGAAGAGAGCAGTTTGATGTTTCTTAGTAGTTTACGCTGGCTTGGTTTGGACGGGGGTTTGCAAAACCACACAGACTCAAGTCATTGAACTGGCATCCATTTGCTTCTACATGATGCAACTAAAAATGTGTCGGCAGAAAAGCAACGCTGTCACTTATGGATACAAACATGCGACACCTTAATGGAAATATGAAAGGCACTATGTGACGCTCTCATCGTGTGTCAGGGCTGTGTGACCGCTCAGAGTAGCCTCTCTACAGGCATGCACACACAAATACTGTATAAACCCAACAACAACAACATACACACAGACACACACACACACACACACACTTCCACGTATTGCTCAAGGTCTCCCAGAAGCCCATTTGCTTCCAGGAAAATAGGGGCTAGATTCATCCAGGCATATCCTCTCAGTGAAGTGTTTCAATAGGCGGGTTCATAGCGCTGATGATTATGCCCATGTCTGATGTGGAGTACCTGGTCTATTTTTGCTGCCATTAAAGCGGTGGCAATGAGTGGCCTTCGCCTTGGGTTAAAACGAGATTTATTTCCCCCCCCCCCCCCCCGACCTTGGAAGAACAAACTTTAGCATGATTAAGGATCTATTCAAGTCTAAAAAAGCAGTGCGCCGCGCTGTATGAGGACTATTTTTTCCTGTAGCACAAACCCGGAAGGTCCCCATGAGACTGATTGAAAATCTGACATGTGTGGCTCCTTATTGCTCCAAACCAAGCCTAGAAATACAAGTCTCAATTTGCCGAGGAGGACTCTTAGTCAACCAAGTCGCAGGATAGCAATGATTCGAAGAAGCAGAAAGGCAAAGGCAACAAGCACAAAGTCAGAAGTGCTGATGAAGCTTCTTAAATGAGTAGCAGAATGTCTTCAGTTGGTTTTGAAAGCAGTCCTACTAATGTCCTACTAATGCCTTATAATGCATTAGATGTGCGATCAGAAAGGTAGGCAGAAAAAGCAGTTCATAACATCTCAAATATGCTTAGCACTCACTCAAACACAGACACATACAAAGTGCTAAGATGTACCGGAACAACGACTTTTTTTCCTGTGGTCTGGTTCCACAGATAGCCCGTGTTTGAAAAACTACCGTTCTGCCCCAGATAGTCAAACGATATGATTGGTCGCTGGCAATTAGTTTGAAGCATTATAATTGCATGGCTGCTTCAGAGACTGTTTAATTTCTCCTTCTATATCTGAGTTCTATTAATATATCGCCACATGTGTTTAAGCAATTAAATTCATGAAAAGTAATCTTAATTCCATTTATTTTTTTGTTTGATTCCACGTTTTTAGTGCAAAGACTCATCCTCGAGTCACAAACCCAAAGTCCTTTGACTGAATGGAATGCACATCTGTTCCAGTAGTTTGGTTAGATTTGTTTTCAACTTTGTGCCCTCTATTGTTATTTGTTTCTTAAAGATCTACATTCATTCAATCATGCTGACATATGCACCACCCATCACCTTTCTTTTTGGGACGATTTGAAGCATAATCCTGTGTAGGGTTTTGGAAGTATGGTTGTAGAAATTGTAATGATACAGCAATGTTACATTCAATAGAAGAACCTCCAACAGCAAAGTTCCACTAGCTTGGCAGTCATTTCCTTGCAAAGTGTTGCACAAATGTAAGAATTTGTAGTATGCTGAGCTGCAAAACAAAAGGGTGATCAGTTCCACTCATGGTTCATTGACATGGCATAATTTATTAGCAGTTTATTTAAATGTCTCCAAGTTGATCAGCTGCCCTCGTCTCCACTGTGGCTGAAACTGACAAGTCGACCATTATTTGGGCAGATCAAAGAAGTCGGCTTATCATGAGACGTCATCAGAGCTCCTTTCAATACAGAGAGGATTATTAGAAAACTAAAATAACAGCTTATGTGTGGAGATTTAAAGTTTTGTTATGCCAAGCATAAAAGATGGATAAAGATGGATTTTGTATCTGAGCTTATGTCTGAGATCCCCCCCCCCCCCCCCCCCGCCCCCTCTCTCCTCCCCTCTTATCCTGCTTATGAACTTTCACTCAGTGGTGGATGTTTGTGTCTGTCTGTTGCAACAGCCGTGGCCGTTCATGACGAGCCTCGGATATTTATCACACAGCAGCATCTAAAAGCAGACAGGCTGATGATAAGCGTGCTCGTGTCTGGGTTTCATTTCTCTGATTTGAAATTCATCGCATGACACGGGCGTACGCCTCTCTGTGCGTTTGTGCTGTTATTTACGGCCGATATCTCCAGCCAGACATCGACTGTTTTTTTTTGACGGACTGGCTGTCTTGTGTTTTTTTTTTCCGGTTGTCCTTCATGACAGCGCTACGGCAACTTGCCAATGAAGCACCGCTTTAATCTGAGCAGCAGAAAGACACTTCTCACCACAAAACCTTCCCCGGCTTCCCTGTCCGTGTTCGGGACTTCTACACACTTCTACAGTCTGAGTCAAATTTCACAGAGTACTATTTTTACACCGTGGCGCTCCGCCACAGAGTTCTCATGATAATTCACGAGATGGAGCTCATGCCTGAGGACGGCAGAGCTATCACTAGAGTCCTTTCACTTCAGACATTTCTTAACTTTTACTTTCTTTTTGTGCTTGTCTCAGCACAGCTTTCTGTGAAGACCGCCTCAAGACGTAAACGTAAAGCTTTTATGTAAAGCATTCCCCCTATTTTGACCACTTGAAAGACTTTCCAGTCCAGCAACCCCAATTATGTAAATACCACGTGGGACCAACAAAACCACTGCAAAGTTGCCCCGTGCATTTAGCCACCTGAGGAACCTGTTTCTGGTTTTCTCATTTCCCTAAGCCGCTGACACAGAACCGCATTTATCGGAATGTCCGGCTGTGTCTCGTGTTCAGCATATGAACCACCACTGATGCTGACATTTACGACACTGCTGAGGTTTTGATATGCACGACAGCTAATTAACGTCAACGCTTTAAATTGGAGAAATGTGACGGGCTGTTACGAGCCCGTCACATTTCTCCAATTTTAAGCGTAAGGACGACAGAACAGCATGCTGTCATCATGCCGACATCATATTACACATGATGGGGGATTCACACCAAAAAAAAAAGCAAAAGGGACCTCTTCTGAAACAGTTTATTGTTCTATCTGACGCCATTTGCTCTTTTATAATGACCCGCTATGGATCACAGCATACTCTTCTATTTCCCAGCTCACCATGAGGGAACATGGTCAGGCTGAAACACTGCTTCATTATTGATGAGAAGCAGCAGCGGGGGGGCACAGGAGAAAGATCAAAGCACTTCATTCCCTGCGTTCACCTGAGCGTTGTTGCATCATCGGAGCTCGCAGACGCAGTAGCTTAACTCTGCGGATAGAACGGCTTATTCTGTTTTCAAAGTGCACCGAAGGAGCCTCCTCAGCATGCCAATGGCCTTGTTTGTAATCCATTCCAAACGCGTTGCTTGTTAGTCACTAAGAGGACCTTTATGCAAAGAGACAAGGGGGGAAGGAAGTGGCAGGCCCTAACAAAAGATGCTCACTTGGACGAAAGAGGGGCTGATCGATAGAGCCTTGAGAGAGCTATCAATCAGAGCCCCGGCCCAGTAAATTATGGTTTTATTAGTATTGAGCTGACCACTGCTGGGAGAGACCTTAAAACATTGAGATGCTGGCCCACATCGGAGGCTAGAGAAGGAGAGGGAAATCGGTGTCGACCCCCCCCCCCCCCGAACTTAATACGCACTGATTGAATTCCAGTCAGATCATGACTTGTATGTACCACAGCTTCCCCGCTGCCATGGCAAATAGCAGTGATTCATGGGAAGCGGACGGAGCGAGGGCACAAAGCGGTGCACTCTGGGAAGTGCAGTTTGCAATGAAGGGGTGACTAAATTGAGGGAAGTAGATCGCAGAGGAGCAGAAATGCAATTCCGGCGCTGCTGGGCCCTCATTCCCAGCCGGCTCACTGAGGACTAACTCATTTAGGAACAGCAGGGGGAACTCAATAGGGCCAATTGAGAAAATAATATATTGAATCTGGTGGTTGAGTGGGCTGCTTGGGCAAGGTGGAGGACTGCGGAGGGGAAGTGTGTGCTAAAAACCCAGGTGTTTTTAAGCAACATATACACGTGTATGTGAATACACACGCGTACACACGCACACACACACACACACACACACACACACACAGAGATCCCTTTCACTTTGCAGCATAGCACATATGGTGTTCACCTGTTAGCTGTTACTATTGCACTATACTTGAACATGGTCGGTCCACCAGATTGGTCCTGCCTGGCATATCTCAATAAATATTGCATGGATCACTATGGAAGAGATACGACATAGTAGCCAGTCTCTGTATCGCTGTGGGTGTGTTGCACTGTAACTGACATACTCTGCTTATTTCTGACGCAACTGCAGTACTGTGCAACAGAAAGAAGTGTCCTTCTTTCTGTGGCCCAGTACAGAATAGTGCTGTTTTCTGTCTTTTTTTAAACGCAGTATGAATTGTTTGAACTGTGTACTCAATGGCTCCTGGGACTGATTCGCATTGCGGTCTTGTATCAGTGCTGGAGGCGGTCCTCGCTCCATTAGTGCAGCGGACTAGTGAACAACTCTGAGCTTCCGTTTCTGCGGGAATCAAAGCGAGCGTGATTGTCTCTCGCCCGGTTGTTGCTCGCATTGTGTTGGAGGACTTTTGCGTAAAGTTGAGCTCTTCTCAACTTCCCCCTGTAGTGCCACTGGCCGCTGTTTCAAATCTCTGTAGCAAGACATTTGGTATGTCTTTAGTTGGAGAATCAGCTGTGGTAGAACAGTTATTCTCACATACCCCGCTATTGTGCTGATTCCCCATGTGCATGATGTTTTTTTGTGAAATTGAGGTTTTACTAAGAACTCCTAAAAGGACCTGGGCACCCATTTTGGGAAGCACTGGCATTAGATGAGGCTCTAAGGTGGATGTGAGAAGCTAATGAAAGTAGGGTATCTAGCCAGCAGCGAGGCGAGTTGTGCCTGGGGCAGGATGCAGCAGCTTAAGGATTGTAATTACAGCATTATGGGGGAGGTTGACTGGATTAGGGCCACAGCAACAGGCTGAGACCAGGATAGAAGGCCAGGAAATAGCCATGGACGAGACATTATTAGCTTTAGTTGACAGCTTAAGACTAGCCCCGTCAACACACTGCTTCTTCTCCCTCACTGACTACTCAAGGTCAGGCAGATGCTGATGCACAGGCAAAAACACATTTTGTGCACGACTCTGCACTTACCACAAACACATATGCACATGAATACAGGTAAGCGCGCGCACACACACACACACACACACACACACACACGCGCACGCTCCCGCTCCATTCACACAAATATCAACATCACCTTGAGCGCACAAACACACAGGCTTTGCTTGGTGGGTCCAGCGGGAGCTGAGCAGCAGATGATCTTGACTGGGCTCAGTGTAAATCACAGTGCTCTGCCCTCTCCCTCAGTCAACAGGATAATCCACTCTGAAAGCGGCTAGATTAAGACAGATTAAACTCACGATGAGGTGATGAGAACCGCTGGATAAGAAAGGAATATTATCTCAACAGAGACACTGACAAACGTAAAGGAACGCGCTCTCTTTTGGACAAATAAACTCCTTTATCAACTAGATGTTGCTGTTCTTTTTAGATTTAAACATTGTGATACCACAAAGCATTTTCGTTTTTGTCTTATGAGGCAAATGGCGATGATTGATGCTCATATTTATATTTTCCAGTCAATCCTTAATAAGATGAAATGCGTTTGTTTCTGCATGGGCATCAAAAGCTATTTCCTGGGAAAAGACCCAGATGTTGAATCACTGCTGCGATATCAAATACCAGGTGATGGCAGATTTGACATGGAAATGTCACTGCTCGTCATGCACTAGTCAGGAAACATTCACAGGTCAGTAAACATGCACAAAGCATTAGCATGCACAGAGGCAGACTTAATTAATACTGGGTACACAGAGATTAAGCAGCTGCCATTTTGCCTCTGTGTTAAGTTGATTCCAAAGTCTATTTGCAGTAGAAGCCAATGAATACCTCTGAAAGGAGCCCGCTCGGCGCTCAGAGACAGAGGGAGACAGTTACACAGTGGTGCGTCTGAGATCTCTTCCTCTTGACACATTCTATACATAATTTTCATATCATTTGGTCCTCAGCTGCTCGCTCTCTGTTCCACTCCGTCCACGCATTCTCCTACCTCTCACCTGAGACACTCCATCTTACTTCTTTTCGGCTCGTGACGGATCCGACAGCAGATTTAAAAAGTGCGGAGAGAGGTTGAGTAAAAGAGCGAGAGAAGGGGGTCAAATAAATCTTTATTTTCGTCAATTTCAGCCTCATTGAGACTGAATCATCCGGGGACACGCTTTTTATTATAAGGCTGCCAGTGGCCGTGCCTCTGATTGTAATTGTGTTGACCCAGCCCCCCATTTCACACACACACACACACACACACACACACACACACACACACACACATTTTTCCCTCCTCGCACCTCCTTCTTATCAACACGGTGTCCCGATAAAGTCCGGCGCTCTCAACCTCATTAAACCTCTCATTTATATTAAACAGCCGATAAGTCCCTCCACCCTACTCTGCATCCACAATCCCCCTTTTTCCTCCCCTCCCCCCCCCCCCCCCCCATTTGTTGACCAAAAACTCCCCTCCTCTTCTTCTCTCCTCTTCCTCCTGCTCTCCTGTCTTCCTGCTGCAGTTGTTGTCTGATAGTTTGCTCCCCTTTCTCTTGGCCGGGGGCCAACAGAGTGTTGTGGGACATCAATATTAGCCAGGGCCTCCTGGTTAAAAGCATGCTCGAGGTACAAAGTTGAACTGCGTACGACTATCTCGCTGTAAGGTAAGCTATCTGTAATGGGTCCTGTACAGGGAGTTATTCTCCAGTGCCTTCCCCCGGCTGCCCACAGGCTGCTATGAAGCATTGTGGGAAATAAGGCCAAGGCCCAAGGTTTATTCTCTCACTCTCTGCACGAGGATGTGAGTTGTTGTTTTTTTCCACTGACTCTTGCTGCGGTAGCTCCATAGTATCTATCCTAAAAGAAATCCACTATTGGCTTTTGAAGACTGAGCACAATATCTGGGCCCAGTGGTTCCAGAACCGCTAACCGTGTCCCTCCTGCCAAGACTGACACATGCTCCGAGTGTACAGTGGGCTCAATAACCAGCAGTGCGGCGTATCGACCACATGGCAAATGTCACTGGTCCATTTACTGGGGTTCATTGTTAGAGACAGCTGTCTATCGGCCTATGGGAAATCCATGGAGCTTTATCCGGCTCGGACTTCTACAGGAGCCGTTTCACACTGCTGAGCCAGAAAATACCCACGTAAGCCGAGACGGACGCTGGAGCCCCGGTTCCACGTTTCGGGAGTATTGATGGCATCACATCATGCAGACCCATTTCTTCTTCTGTGTGTTGTTTGTGGGTGTATAGCTTCCTGTTTATGTGGTACCCGGAGTTTTTATTTGTGTCAACACATTATTATTATTATTAACACATGATTATTTCAAAGGCACAATACATCAGTCCCAATTTAATTTACAGGGCTTTTAATATATAGAATAATGCAAGATGATAGCTAAACATAAGTTATTCATGTTCTTTAATGCTGTAAAAAGTTGTAGTAAATGATTAGTCGTAGTTAAAATAGTATATTAGTAGTAGAAAATTATGTTATTTTTAATCATTGTCTCTTGACAAACATAACTTAAACAGACGAAAGCAAATGTGTATTCGGAAAATTGTTCATATTGGCCCTTTAACACAAATATTATTGTAAGTCTTTTTGTCAGACCAAATGCAACCTTTCTTTGGCACTGTACCTTCTAGTAAGCCCCATGTCTGCTCTTCATCTCCCCCTTGTTTCTGTAGGAAGCCCCTGCCAGCCCTTCGGTTCTAGAGCATCCCATGAACTCTCTCCTGGACAACCACGAGCGCCACATTTCCCACTCCGTGTATGAAAGCATCGAAGGCTTGGAGCCGCTGGCTAATACGATCGGACGCATTGGTGAGTGACATATCAGTGAGGTTCTTTCACCCTCCCTCTCTGCACCTTAGTGTCTCTTTCAACTTCTGACAGACTCGGCAAATTGGATTTTTCTTTTTTTTTTGCCGGTCACTCCCCATTCAAATTGATGGGAAGTGTGGTCGACCTGCTAACCTGCTCATTGGATATATTTTGCCCTTACATTGGTGCTGTCTGTAAACTGACATCCCCTGATACATTTTAGCATTCACCCCAGCCCCTCTGCTAGCGCCTTCCCTTAAACCCCCAACCAGCATCACCTTCAAAGCTTCATCCCCCCCCCTCATCGCTCTGCATCCCAAGGTGCGCTATTTCACTATTCAAACCTCTCAGGGATTAACGTCACCCCCGATACTCCCGGCCTTCACTCCACTCCTGACTGATTTCACTCGGGTCAATTTCCATTGCACCCAGCTGACATCAGCGGGCTAAGATCTCGCCTCTTCAGGTGTATTAGAATTGGCAATTCAATCCTCGGTTAGCCGCTGCTGTCATCTCAACATCGACGTTATCTTTTCGCGCATGCACAAGTGCGGGGAGGTGATTGCATCAGTGTGGGAAGGGGCGTGTTTGTAGGGGGGGTGATGCAGTGCACTAGTGGCCCCTTTTTTTTCAACACACACAGTAGGTTCTCATGCACTTGTTTTCTGTCTCCCAGGTTCCTCTTTCACCTGCCACCCCGTCTAACTTCTCCTCTCCTCGGATGGAGTGAATTTGTAATCCGTCGATGATCTACACGTTCTGGCCTTCTCCCATTCATTCTCCCGTTTCTCTCCGATCCCCTCCCCACCGTCTCCCCCAGAGCGGTGCCACTCTGCCACTGATCATAGAAGATCTGAGGCTGTGTCAGAGGCATCTGATGGTTAATTAAGCCTCCAGATCAATAGGGCTTGCACCCTGACACTCTCTCTCCTACTGTCTCCGTCTCCCCTTCTCTTTTTTCACCCTTTCATTGCGTCTTTCTCCTCCCATCCCAAATCAAATACGCTCCAATTGGTTTGGGTTTTCCTCTCGGTTTGGCTTATTCATTCCACTGGCTTTTTTTTTTTTATTTTCTTTTGACGCAGGCTTTTTTCCAGAACGGCGCTGTGATCATAAGCGGCAACTGTGGACGCGCTGATGGAAAAGTTTCTTGCCATTGAAACTTCAAGGGCGCCCAGCACTCATTTCATCCTGCGGAGTGGGTGTCAAATGAGCCAAGTGGAAAAGTTTTAGGGGTGGGGGCGGAGTGGGTGCTAAAGCGGTGAGTTATCACAGCGGAAGCTCGGCGGAGTCTCAGATCTTTGACGTTGCTTGTCTCGCAGCAAGAAAACGTCAGTTCCTTTTCTTCTCGGTCTCGAGGCTGTCTCCGAGTCGCGGCCTCATTAACCCGTGCCCACATTCTGTGACGGGTCTTCATCTTTCTGAATTGACACAATTATGTTATTTAAATTTCTGATGCAGTCAGAGTAGCAACACACAGCAACACAACACTGCCGCCCGCACTGAGGTAAAAATCGACACCTGAGAAGTAGAATCAGGAATTTGCTGCTACCCAGGGTCGGTCGAATGTTTTGCTTTTTGCAATTACTGCATATCCGATCCTCCGAAAATGCAGAAGATGTATTTTGTTTCTCCCCCCCCCCCCCAGAATGCATTAAAGCACGCTGGGTATACAAGAAGAAGGTCTCTCTGTCTTCTGCCGCCAAGCAAGTGGCAACGACCTTGCGTCTCAGTCACCACACGGAGCTAAGATCTAGTTAACTTTGATCAAATGTCCCAACATTTACTTTGAAAGGCAAATAGCATCAGCATTCATATTCATCAACATGTGAATTGTTTTTTTTTTTATTTCTAAATGTAACCGAAATGTCAGTGTACTACACTTACCCACTTTAGTTTGAATTAAGGCAATACATAAGCAGACAAAATGTTCTGTGAAATGTACATTTCTGCAGGCTAGAAAGAGAGTAGCTGCTCGCTCTCTCTATTTTCTCCTATATGTTATTTCAGACGGGCTCAGACATATTGCCTGGTGTGTGAGATGTGACAGTAATGGTTAGAGGACAGATGCTGGGATCAGTTGGGCAAGGTCAGGAAGCACACAGCCACCAGGGCTTGACTGACAGCACGATGCGGAGTGTATCTATACCTGCTAAATTACTGAATCGAGAAAGCCAGACATGTGCAGTCTGGGATATATGGCAGGCCATAGATACAGCACAGCACAGCACGTACTGAAGTTGCGCGCACAGTGGCACACTCACGTACAACCTCTCCATCAGGTTAGGCTCAATTTCCACTGATCCACTGAATTCTCTAACCAAATCAGTTCCTCTCCTCTGCTCCATTATGCTGCCTGTGCTGCTGTAAGTGGACCAAAGCACAGAGGCAAAAGGGATGGAATGGTTTTGCTGCTCAAGAATTAAGAACTGGCTTTGATCATGAGTTATAGCAGATGGCAGCAAGTCAATACAGTGAAATTGTAAACTACTATTTCTGCCAAACTATCAATGTGATGCTACGCTGTCTATTTCCTGTTAAAAAAAAAAAACAGCCGCAATGTCCTATGGACGCCTTATCTCACCTCACCCAGGTATCGATCAGACACTGGACCAGCTCTTCTGCTCCCAGCAGTCACAGGTAGCTTGCTGCCTTTCTTCTGAAACAGTGAGAACAGGTATTGGATCTGTGGGGGCGTAGGTATAATTTAATCAATTATAGGGAGTTATGATTACCATGGCAACAGCAAAGAA
Organism: Anarhichas minor; assembly: GCF_050575085.1. Taxonomy (NCBI): domain Eukaryota; kingdom Metazoa; phylum Chordata; class Actinopteri; order Perciformes; family Anarhichadidae; genus Anarhichas; species Anarhichas minor. Next base: position 1,244,395 of record NW_027466496.1, on the reverse strand, counting down.
AAGCACCAAATGACGCTGGAGGGAGACAGGTGCTATTAAGCTGGTGTAGTACCATCATATCACATTGATCGTAAGGGTTGCTTTCATCTTCCCGGTAGTGTGTTGTGGGCTGTCATTCAGAACAATCGGCTGTGTGTGTGTGTGTGTGTGTGTGTGTGTGTGGGTGCACACGTTCAGCTCATCAATAGTCAGAGGTAATCCCACTCCCCCTTTGCCTCAGTAAACCACGCGATGCTGTGATAGTGTCAGCTTTAGCTTCACACGTGCACACACCACGCTTCATGGCATGGTGGCCGGAAGCTGAATCCACAGCTAGCAGGTGGTGAACATACAGTGCGTTCTGCTTGACTCCCTGAAAGAAAATGAGTCCCTGACACTTTTTTTTATTTTCTTCTCTTGCTTTCTTTCCCCCACCTTTTTACCCTTAAGGTGAAAGGATCGGGAATCATCAGAGATGCTTTCTCTCTCGAAAGAAGCAAAACAGAAAGAAAGGAAAGGTGAATTAACCGAATGGAAATATGGGGCTGAGTGAAATCTCCTGCGTGGACACAGTGGGGCAGTGACAGCCGAGGTTTGACGCAAAGGTCGTTAGCATCACACCCGGCTTCGCCTTCCGTCCTGTCTAATCGGAAAAGGGCCGCGGGGCGCGGGGGCCACACGCTGGGGTGAAAATTGAGGCCCTCGGACTAACGCTTTCTTTGGATGTGGCTGTTTAGCCGAGTGCCTGAGTCAGAACGCACACCCAGGACCGGCACATGAGTGAGGGGGGGGGGGCGGGAGGCGAGGCCGGAGGTGGGAACCAGGCAAGTGGACCCACGCTGTTGTCACACAGGAAAGGAGGTGTTCACAGGATGTAATGTGTGCAGTGCAGGTGACGGTGCAAAAAATCCTGTGTTTGGGCGATTTTTCCATCATTATTTATTTTAGGTTAGTTTGTTTGTGTGACTTTGGTGAACTAACTAAAGTCACACAATAACAGTAACAAGCTAACCGATAGAGACACGGGTAGACCGGGAAGTCCCGCGTTCTGCGAGGTTGATTTACTGTTTTTTTTCAGTGGAGTCTGCTGGCTTTGGGCGGGAGCATAGATAATGGCTTCAGGTCCCTGTCGGAAATATAGACTGTGTAGCAGTTTGACGGCAGGGTAAAGCGGTGAACATGGCATATACTTTTAGTGATATTTGATCTTTTTAAGTGGGCCTTTCTTTCAGGTGGCTAAAATAGGTTTTGCTGCTGCCCCCCCGTCCACAGCAATACATTGCTTTGCTCCTGTGTAGTAACTCCTGTCTGCTCCTCCAAACTGGGGGCGTGCCAACCATCATCTACTGCAGGTATTACACCGACTATGGCTAAAGTACTTTCTACAACCTCACTTCACAACACCCAAACTATCCCCTTTAAGTGGGACCGTCCTCCCAGAACTTGAACCTGCTGTCCCCTCACCTCCAGTATTTCACAGTCTGCAGACTTAACCTTTCTGTATGATCAGCCGTCGGTGCAGGAGATGAGCCAAAGTGACCTCCCTTAATTTGGTGTCCAGATTGCTTGAGAGCGCTATTAGCATGCCTCAGTGAGAAAATAACAGAGGTGTAAACTGTGGTACCCTAGAACTTTCCCTCTCCTTGTGCTTACTGTTCCCATTTGCTGTGGTTATTTGACCAAAAAGAGGTGTATTTGCCATACACATTTTTAACATATTCCCTTAAAACAAGTTTGAAGTACCAGCAATGTAAAAAAATGCAAAATGCAGTCATTTAGAAAATATTGTTGAAAATGCAATTTTAAAATGCACAAGCTCACTGAATCGGCCTATTTTTCACAGCAGACATTTTGACTTGCCACAGTAGGGAAAGCACAGGTGTCACTTATAACATTAATGATGGCTCTGTTCTATTCAAATGTGACAGTGAGCCAGCATGCACAATACCAGGACCCTGACACTGAAGCAGCTCTATAGAATAGGTCCTTTTCACAACATCCATTTTGACATGCCATAGCATGTTGATTCAAATGAATTATGGTCTCATTCTCTTAAGTTTGTCACATCCATTCCAGTGAGCCAGCATGCAGAATACCATAATCCATGTTATGAATTACTGTGTTTACCCCCACACTTCAAAATGGCTGCTGTGAAAAGGAGCTATTGAGCTATCATTACTTTAATTCAATCTTTGTTTCATCAAGACAGTTCAAGTGAGAGACACAGAAAAAGAAGTATGAAAAGGATACAAATTGGAGAACCCTTAAACTGTAACTGATACAAAACTCTATTAGCACCTTGGAAGTATAGTTTTGCAAGAACATGATTTCTATTTTTGGCTGCGTGGTCCACCTACACAGGTGCTTTGACCTGTCTCATTAGACCTCTTCCAAGGACTGCGTGGGTGTGTACAGATGGCGCTTGATTAGTATCTCTCCAACTCCCCCCATTAGTTTTGTTGCACCTGCTAGGTTGAGAGAACTTTCTCCCTCATCCTTCTGATTGGTCCGTGACGTTTGGTGACCTCACGTATTTCCAGCATAGCTCCGCCCCAAACCTGAACATGAGCCAGAGTGAAAACAGCCGCTTGGGTGTGCAGGTCAGCAATGCCACATTTAGAGTCTAGTTAATGTGATTTTAAATTTCCTGCTTGAGCCTGAAAGAAACACATATCAGCTAGAACAAACGAGAGGAATGTGTCTGCTGTGAGGGATGATTAAAGAACAAAGCATCAGGTATTTGACTTCCATATTGCTCTTTGGACATACACTACATTTCTTCTCTGCTCAAGTGATTTTTCACTCATTGCATTACTGGAAGACTTGTTGATATTTGCTTTTAGCCTCGAGCGACAAAGGAATCAAACGTATCAAGTACACAGTATATCTTTGTCTTAAGTATGGATGCATAGGGTGCACATCCCCGGCTTACACAGCCTTTGCATGTGTGAAAAGGTTGAGGTGGTCAGTAATGATATTCCCTGAAATGGCATTTAAAGGCTAAATAACAGCCTTGGATGGGAGGGCGGCTCTTCCTTCTACACTGTTGATGGGTTGACCTCTGCAATAGGAAAACCTTTTAGCCTCCTCGTGGTAATATATGCCAGAGAAGTGGTTAGTTTGGTTTGACGCCGTACTGAAGATCACCTATGCCAGTAGCGACAGCATCTTGGCTGCATTATCGACTACCATTCATTGTGTGGAAATATTTTTTTGCACCGAGCTGTCACCAAATCAGCTTTCCAAGCATACAGTGCCAATTGTCACATCCTGTCAATATGTTGTCATAGGGACCATGACAACACCTGCCAACCCAGGACTCACTAAAAACTGCTTATGACTGGTTCCATGAGAATCACTGATTAACTCCACATGTCTCTGGGAGTCTCAGTGTTTGGTGTCCTTATTCTAATCCTACGCGTCTGATTCCTGACGTTGCGTTTCTCTACGAGGAAGTATATAAGGCATCGAGCCAATCAACTGAATGTTCTGATCAATTGCATTGTCGAGGGGATCCCTTATGGTGGAACGCTGTGACGGTGCTTTCTCACCTGAACACTTTGGTTCATTAAAGACTTGCCCTCGACTTGACTTGTCACTCAAACCCTAGTGCGGATTGAATAATGGGAACGTGATTGCTTGAAAAGGATTTGATTTTCCACTTGGGTCCTGATGATGTAGCATGACAGTTACCTGCTAATCTGTATGATTTCTTGTTGACTCGTCTTGTTTTGTTTGTAAAAAGTCAGTGGATACACGAACTGGACCAGAACGTAAAGACAAATATGCTTTATTTGTTTTTCTTGGTCTGGACCAAACTACAGGTGTGAAAGTGTCCTCAGAAAATAGCACAAATGTCTCCCGGTGAGGCCTTGCTTGCTACTAATGTGTGCTTAGGATGATTACCAGCTGCAATCCGAAAACCATGGCGACCCGGATCAACTAATGATCTCTCCTCCAGTCAGATCAATAAGCCAAAGTGTCACGGAAGGAGGGAGGAAGAAAGAGAAAGAGAGTGTGTGATGGACAGAGATTGAGGAAATCGCGCAGGACAAAGAAGATGGAGTGGGGCCATTAGCCTGACCTCTCACCTCACAGCGCAATGTTTCAACGGGCAACGCTTGGTCAGAGGGCAGAGACGGAGGAGAGTGAAGCTCCGATCCGTGTGGATGGATGCAGCCAGGTGGCCTCTGGAGCCATCGAGCTCATCTGTCTCTGTCTTCACTCTCTGCCAGAGGGGGGACGAACATCTCTGCTTCCACATCATGGAGTAGCTTCCACACGCTGAGCAAGGATGGCCAGAGGGCGGCGTGTGCTTTTGTGTGCTAAATGAACATTTAGCATGTTTCATCCCAAAAAGATATGCAGTGGCTGGTCAGATGACTAGTTTGTGGCTGACTTCAAGCTCATTCCATTAAAGCATAAGCTGAAAAACATATGTTTTCCCCCAATTTTTGTGTTTCAGTGATTTTTTTTTTTTTTTCTATGAACCATGTTACAATAACAAGACATTAAAATTACCAGCCACTGTCATCACACTGTGATCATGTTTGGCCTGCACATTACCGCCTCATGTTAAGCCCCACCCAACAACTCGTGCTTGTTTTTAGCAGGATGGATGGCGGCCGTAGTGTTGCTAGGTCGTGTGTGTCAGCGTGACTCATGAGAAGCTATCTTTAATTACAGTGTGACAAAGGCCACAGCGGCACACTCGTGTCGCCACAAGAACTCTTTCTCTCAGCTGCATTGGATGGCAGGAATGAATCAGAAGCGCTCCAACAAACAGCGATAGAGCCAGCTTCTGTGAACCATTAACCATAATCAGAGGAATATATTTATCCCCATTTGACCTCACGTACACGTCTGTTAGATCTGTGTGCGTCTGTTGATTCATTTGTGACGGCATCGTGCTATTAATGTTTTTGTTTGAAATGTTGCATTCCTCTCTCAGACTGGGTGAAAGGCTCCAGTGTTTTAAGGATTGCAGAGGCTGAATAACAGCGTTTCGATTGTAGACAAGATAGCGGTTCTGTGATTTGGTGAAAACGATAATTACGTCCCCAGCTCTCCAAGGCTTTTAGATGCTTGTGGTTATTCCTGCTGCGGTGCCATTAGACAGGGGAACAAAGAAGCCTCAACAATACCTTCCCGGGGCAAAATCATGTAAACAAGGGAGACGCATAAAGGAAGACTACAAACGAGGCACGTTGAATGAATGCGCTCATCATTTCACCAGCACTTGTTTGCATTCGGAATCATCTCTCTGTATTGAACAACCGTAACTTTCTCCCGCCTCAGTCACCAGCTAGCTCTAGCACACATGTACACCTGTCTGTCGATTTGGCTGGGGAGAGGAAGCGAGCAGACTGAGGAGCTGGTAAAAGGCAACGGTGTTAAAACAGTGTGTGAGCAGCACCTCAATGTGCCAAAACACCACTGGAGGCGCTGAACAGTCTTCTTCCTCTCCACTCTGCCTTTTGTAGCTCGTTATCTTTGTCAGTCGGGGGAACCAAACAGCCAGTTATTTTTCTTCTTCTACTACGTCTGTTCAAATCTGCTTTTGCTTCACTGAAGCATTGGTGGCGGGTGATTTCCCTTTATGCGTATTATGCTGACAGCTGCAGAAAAGCAAAAGGGCTGCAGTTTCTCTAATTATTTTCACCTTTCAAACCATCAGCGTGGCCCCGACTATGCCTGTCCACCTAGCCGCTCCCTGTATTGAGCGCGCCGGTGTCCTTTGGAGGGAAGTGGAATGACTCTTAACAGCTCTTCATCTGCAGAGCTGGCCACCTGTGTCAAGAGGTCCTGGCTGGAAATATTGCATGAAGCTGGGAGAGGGGTCTCTAATTAAAACGGTGGCCTCTGTTGGCGAAAGTGGTGTGATGGCATGAGGGAGGTGAATGTGAGTTGTATTGTGCATACTGGGAATGCAAAGGTGTGTACTTGAAACCCACACCAAAGCTTTTATAGCGCTTCCTTTTAACTAAGCAGCTCTTCCTATTATATTACCACAATTCTTTCCACGCGGCTACTGTAGTGAAATTCTCAGTGTGGCTGATGCAACCGAGAGGTAACTCTTTGGCTCTTTGGCTCGAGCTCTTTGGCTCGGGGAAAGTAAAGAGCGGTGTAGGAATGGGCCCCGATGGACACACATCCGCAGGGCATCTCTTATTGACACTGCCGCACTTTTGTTGAACTGACTGTAAAGTAGAGACACTGACGACAAGGGAAGGGGACGAAACTGGCTTAGACTAGTTGTGAAAGGACAAACCGAAGCTATTATACAGAGGATAAGGCATACAAGACAATACAGTATATACGTATATACTGTATATATATATACAGTATATATGTATATACTGTATATATATATATATAATAGACAATAGTTGTTTGCTGCTATATTACTGCTCTGCATGTCCCGCTCCCTAAAATGCACAAATGCCCTCATAATGATATGAACGAAAACCTGATGAAAGATAAACGATGAATATTGACACCCAGCCCTAATCGAACTCCTCACTACTTGGTCTGCCTGCTATGAAAGTGATCGGCCTACTTCCTGGAGTTCATCACTGTCATTGCTCCAGCCCCGCTGATTTACAGTATAGGTTGAATTCAATTACCCATGGTTCTCTGTCAAGCTGCCCAAGTGAGATATGGCCTTCATTTCACCTGTACAGTGTTGGCAGCCATCTCAACTGGTTTAGACGAGCAGTCTATAGACAAAGGAATCAATTAACACATGCTCAAGTACTGTACCGGGGCAGGCTTTGGGAAAGTTTTGAGGTCATGGTATAAAGCAACTTGTTTCATGGGAGTACGATAATATTCATCAGGCTTGTAGAGGCAATTAAAGTAAAGTAGCAGATTGGCTGTATCCACTATAGCACTACATTTAACGCTTTGGTATGGAACATGTATTCACATAAGGTATAATAAATCTCTTTTATCACATGATAACACTCAGGACATTTATGAAAAATAACCTAGAGTACACACAAGTTATGCTTGATTTTCTGTTTGTTGTTTGACTAGAGAGTTTGTTTTTTGGGGGGGAGACCTTTCTAAGCCCACCTTGTGTTTCTCCCTCGCGCAGCTGTTTTGTTTTTGTATCGTTGTTTTTCTTGTAGATATATATATCTTTTTTTTTCTTCTTATCCCTGCAAATAACTGAACACCTCATTGCCCCGTTGATTGGTGCTCAGATTTACTTCCACAACATGCATCTATCATTCGTCGGGCCCCAGCGAAATGGAATGCCTCTCAGAGACACGTTGGGATCGTGCCAGGGTAAATATGGCTGTCTGCTGTTAGTGATTACACACGGTTGTTCCTAAGCTATTACATTTTGCCAAACGGCTCTCCGATAATGGAAACAAAAGCAAAGACCAGAGGAAGTCCAGCATTTCTGTAAACCTGCGTCTAATAGCAAGCAGGTGTGTGTGGTTAGAGCCTGAACTCCGCGTCCATACACGTTCATGCGCCGATCAATTTGCAGAGTGAATCCTCCGAATCTGTATTGTAATGCCGCTGCTCACGCCGTCGTACAAACCCTTCTCATGCCCTTGGTGCTGAGCACCAGCCGCGACAGCGCGTTCCCCCATCGACTTGGACTCCTGAGGAGCAGCAAAGGAGCGATTCAAAGAAGTCCTCAGCAGGGAGGGTCAGGCAGGACAGAATACAGATCAGGGGAGCTCCTCTCCTGCTCATATTTGTCCTTGGAGATGGATGGAAAGAGAATGGATAAAGCTATTCAGCTCTACAGCTTTTTCAGCCACATTTAGAGTCTGGATTCTGGAGCATTTTATATATCACAATATATAATTAAGTGTCTTCTCCTGTGGGTCTTGATGGCTACTTTGTCCTATCGTTTGGATCTGCGCTGTCCATTTGTGTCCATGTTCACGAGCGTTATGTTTCTTCAGTATCTGATATCGTCTTGTCATACAGCATCGTTGTTTGCACGCAGCATTGCAAAGCTGAACCTAATGAGCACCATTATTTACCCTTTTAGAGATATGTTTGTGTCCTTCAGGCAGGTCCCGATACCAAACTTTCACAATACAATTATCTCAGCTGAAGTTATCTCTGTATACAGTATTATCTGGGTAATTACTAAAGTCAGATAAAATGATGTTTGTACAAACATGTCTGTGGAGGAGTGTGTGTGCATACTTTTCCTCACCACGCTCGCATATTTTCTCAGCCTGTTTTTGTCCCACTTGTTATCAGACACCAATAATAATAATAAAAAAACTGGAGTATTGATGCCATGTTGTGTTGTATAATTGTGAAGAAATAAATGTCCTCTCTTTCCCTCTCTCTCTCTCTCTCAGGTAACTACCAGCTCTCTCCGACGGTGAACATGCCTCAGGACGACGTAGTGATGATCGAAGACGATAGGCCGCCGCCGCTTCCTGCCCATCTCTCCGACCAATCGTCCTCCAGTTCCCACGATGACATGGGCTTTGTGGGAGAGGACCCGGTGCCCTGGATCCACGAGCTGCCCGGTCAGAATGAATGGTGAGCAGCGGGTTGTTTTTACTTTGCGGGGGAGTCCGAATGAATTATTTATAACTTGATGGACTTCAGACAGGCCGTGCGAGGAAGAAAGCGGGCTGTTGTTTGTATTTTTCAGTTACAGGAGGTTTAGGTTAGCGCACTATGTGTGTGTGTGTTTGTATGCGAGGGTTCCTGCTGTTCATTAAAGGCCTGCCACTGAGTGGTGAGAGTAGTGTTTCCCGGACTGAACCAGAGAATCAGGTCTCTTGATTAAACTTTCTGCAGACGTTGGTGGAAGATAATACAAATATATGATTTTACAGGAATTTATATGAATGCATTTTCAGTTATTGCAAGTTATTGCCTACATTTATTACAAAGTGAGACTATTTGCCTTAATAAACCAGGAAATGACATTTAATGTCCTAACATTTTGCATCACGGCAGCATTTAGAATCCCCAAATGTCGGTAACTTTTGGGTAAATGTGCAGTGTAAGGTGAGAGTGTTTGTGTGTGTGTGTTAAATAATGGATGACCCAGCAGCAGTCAGCATGTGAGTCAAGAAACTCATACAGCACCTCCACCTCTCCAATCCCGACCCCCCCGCTCCCCCTCTTTCCTGTCGTGTGCCTACGTAACAAGCTCAACCAATGATATCATGACACCCGTCCACCAATCAAATCTGCGACTATTAGCACAGCCCTCCGTAGCTCCATGTTGCGCCACACTCTTAAGCCCGCCCTCTTTTTAGCGGTTCAAATGGAATGCGAAGGATTTGATTAAAATCCCTTTTGTGACCGTTCACCGCTCAAATATTCTGTTTCATAGAGGAATACTGACGCTAAAGACGCTCTCACTGCCGTTTCACTGGGACTTTAAAGGCAGCCTTTTAGAGCAGGAAGTTATAGCTGTTCATCCTTAAAAGTATAATCACTCACTCTGAAATTACTCATGGCATTTCATGCATGATTGCAATGTACAGGTACAGCGAATGTAAAGACAAGACATCCAATCATGTCCTCCAGCTCGTCTGATTGACAAAGCCAGGCCACTTATTGTAGGTTGTTATTTGCCTTTTGCTATTTATAGTGAACAATTTCTTTCTTTTATGAATATTGTTATTCTTTCTTATGATTGGCTGGTCGTGGCATGCTGCAACAGAACCACAGACTAGATTTTTAGTCCACGAATAGAGATGCACGGTTTATTATTTTTTTTTTTTTGTATTTTTCTTTCTCTCTCTCGCTCTCTCACATTTATTATGAATGAGTAGATTTGCTCAGCATGCCTTTTGTTCATGTGATGTCGGAGGTTTGTCATAGTGGATTAGGTCCACAGCATATGGCTGAACCACGCTCGAACTTCCTCACACACACGTGCATGATGTGTGCGCGCAAGGCAGAAGTGTGCTATATACCACTGCCTAAGGTTATTCTGAATAATTCATGTCCTCAAAGTCTCACACACACACACACACACACACACACACACACACACACACACATTCTCTTTCACTCAAATGCTAACAGCTGCTTAAACGCACCAAGTGTGTATCCTCATTCAGAGTGATTCTTACTGTTTCTCATTTTCTTTTTCAAGTGCCCCCAACATCCCACTACACACACACACACACACACACACACACACACACACAGCGTTAACAGGCATACTAAGCCAGCAGGGGATGTGGGTCAGCCCGACTCCAACGTATTGGAACTGTTACTTTTTTAATTAAGCTCTTGCAACAGTGCAGCCGGGGCCCGCTACGTATTGAATATGTATTGTGCGGAGCTGTGAAAGTCTCACCTCTGGCCTCCAGTATTATGCAGCGTTCCTTCCTCATGGGAGGCGCCTTGCCAAGGCCACAGCTATACACTTACAGTGCATACACAAAGCACAAAAGTGGCTACATGGCTTGTAAAATCATTGTAATTCAGGCTCTTTCTCTTCTTGTCCTTTTTTTTTTTTTTTCGCCCAATGGAATTACCAAACTCCGATTTCCTCTCTCTCTCTCTTCTCTTTTATTTCCCTTTATTAATTCATTTCTTGTCTGCAGTACCAGCGCTCTATGTGACTTTGTTTAAACAGCCAATAGCGAGCCAGTTGGCTTGTAAAATTAATTTAATCCTGGCTTACTTTACTCTATTAATGTAGGGGTAATCAAAAGGTCATTTTAGCATCTGGTAGTGGTTATAATGAGGGAAATAACGAATAATGTAAACAAAAATCAATTAAAGAGCCCATTCTTTTACAATCTACGCACCTCTCTCCTGTAGAGTTTTGTGGAATTACAATTCTTATATCTCTCTGAGTAATATTTTCCCTCCGCTCAGTCCTCTCCAGTGAATGATAGCCCGCGTGTTAGTGTGCTAACGTGGAGGCCCCCCAAGATAAATGGTTGTTTTGGAGGCAGAAATCCCATCTCGCACAAGACGCATACATTGACCTACTTCCTTTCTTTCTTTTTTTTGTCTTGACATCCCTAGCCAATATCTAATGGATGTGTTCTGTGTATGCGCGCACACATGGTCCTGTTAGTTCATGTTTTTATTGGGTGAAGACATGCGGCTGCTTAGCCTTCTCTTACAGGTAGGCTACTTGTCCGGCGCTGTCATGTTGTAATGAATTGTTGTTGGATCAGCTTCACGGGCCGCAAATGATCATGAAAGAGGCTATAAACATTACAACCCCATGCTCTCTGTTAAAATGTTAATATACTAATATCAACGTTTTTATTTGTTGCTGCTGTATCACAGACTGTTTTATTAATTCTCCTTTTTTTTATCAGCTGTTGAGCTTAGTGAAAGTGGCTTGAGGTGTTACAGTAAAAATGAAAATCCATCGCAATGGTTCAGCTACTTGCCAGCCAGACTAGAAGACTGTGGTTGCATCGGTTAGGTCCAGGATGTGCGTAGGGTTAAAAGGTGTGTGATCTGGGGCGGTGATGGAAAGCAGCATGTGTCTTCCGTCAGGTTACACCGGATAAATAAAGGTTGTAAGTTATTGCTTTGCATATCTGCACGGAGTTCATTCGAGCGCCGGGTCCCGACCCGTCGCATTAACTCCCTTCCCGGTGTCTGCCTCCTCCTTCATTAGTTTGAATCCAAAGCCAAACAGGAAGGACCACGTCTGCATGATTTACAGTAAAACAGATAACACGCACTGGTTGATATCGTGGTTCTGTGCAGAATAATCTGGACAAATAAGAAGATGAAAGGTTTTTTCCTCTCGGGAACGGAATGTGGAACAGTGTCAGCATCACAATTTAGTGTGTAGTCATGGCAGCTCCTAATGCAATGCTTCGTCTGAGATGCAGGAGGAATGTTTCTAGTCTCCACCTGGTTTTCATCCCAGTCCATGTCTTTTCCTTCTGGCACGGTTAGCTGCACAAAATTAACTTCTTTTTTTGTTTTTTTAACAATCAGTTGAAAATGAAGATCTCAGAAATTGTAGTTTAAAAACTCAGCGATCATATCATTGAGAACAGGCTGGTCTCATCCAGTGTTTGTAGCTTCACCATTGAGACATAATGTGCCGTACTTCATAGTTGTCCACATAATCATGAACAAGGAAGTGTAAAGAAGTGGATGGGTCCAACAATCAGCCAGCAGGCCGCTGTTCATTCCCCATGTGAAACGAGAAGTCAACGTTGATTTATTTGTCACATGAATTAGTCACTTTTTACGTATTTTAATCCAAACAACAATTTTTTTCCTAAACCTAACTAACTAACCTAACCCAACTAACTATATCACGATCTATTCCTAAACGTAACTAAGTAGGTTTGTTGCCAAAACCTTTAAATTGTTTCCTGTGAAGACGGAAGTTTATTTTGAAAAGGCCGTATGCATGTAACGAGTGTAAATTGACACGTGTTGCTGGCTTTCGTAGGAAAACGCACGAAAAATGAGGAGTAACTTTTGGTAAGATATCAGATGAACCGTTGGTTGAGGATACGTTGTTTTAAAGATGTTCAGTGATAAGGAGTTGTTTAATTCATCTTTACTAGCTGTGTTAAGCCCACGCCTGGATGAATACTTCCCGTTAATACGAATTCCCCCTGGTGGTTTATCTAATCCTCACAGAGGTGATATCAACTTTGTCCTGCATGAAGCAAAAAAAAAAGCTCTTTAAAGTATTTGCTTGGCTTCCTTGCAATGTAACATCTAAACACAAAGTTCCTTGCTCAGGAGAAGTTTTCAAGAGTGTCAACCCCTTCAACTATAAAGTGCTGAAGCAACTTTGAAGATGTGGCTCTTTGAGAAGTGAGAATGTGTCTCCTCCCTACAACAGAACCTCTCTGCCTCCTCGTACTATGGTATTCTACTTGTAAAGTCACAAGAAGTCCAACTGTACTCGTGAAGACGAGCGTGACAAGCCTGCCACTTTTATGACTTTTTATGAATAAGTATGCAATACTTATTCCATTAAAATGCAACATTCGGCCACATTAGTACCTTTTCAAGGCAGTTTATTCGCCCTGTTTCCTGTAATTACAATTTATTATAACTTAATGCAAGATTGTTAAGCTCATGCAATTACACATTGCTGTGTGAACGGAAGTTTACAGTTCCCCCACATAATTGCTATGCAGGGCAGAAGGTTTCAGCTGTGGTCTTGTACATGTCACTGTAGGATGATTAGTAAGAATTAAAACGGTGTTAGAGCTTCATTGTGTTGAGAATGCGAGTCTCCAGAGGAGGCCGGCATGTGAACAGGAACATATGTCCGGTAGGGGCGCCGCCCTGCTTATGTGCTCACGCGTATTAATGTTTAGAACCAACTACTCACAGATGTTTTGCATTTTTTTTTTTTTTTTTTTACAGTTAAAACGTAATATTACAGCAGCATAAACTGTATGATCCATATAATAGAGGATGTTTAAACCAGAGACCAGGTCAGCTGCTGTCCACTTGGTCTATTCTGCAAAACTTAAAAGAGGGTTATCCCATATTGCTTATTTTTTTTACTTGGCCAATTTAAAGAGAATAAATCTGCCATTTTATGTCATTTTTGTGCCATTCATTTGCTGTGGCCAGTTATGCCGAGCAGCTTCTGCGGTGAAGACAAGCCATCGTGTAAGGATAGGTAGATTATTATTATAGTAAATTATTCAGAAAGGTAAACAAATATCCTCCCTGTGTTGTTCTCGGGATAGCAGGGTGTGCAGCCTCCACGGCACCCACCCTTTGCGTGCTGATGAAGCCGTAAGCACACATGCTCTTTCAACTCCAGTAGCGCTCTGTATCTTCCTAAGTTGTGAACACACCGTTTTCTAACTTATGCGACGTGGAGGTGAGACTGCAGAAAAAAAGCCTGGGGTGTCTGCAGCACGCTCATCGGTCTGAAGTTTAGGAAGTGTTACCCAGCATCACTGAGAGCCAGGAACTAACTACTACCAGCTAGCCTGTGGCACACAGGCTGCTATTACCATACTGTTATCATAGCTGCCCTGCATACCACCTGGATCAAGTTTCACCACCTGCTGGAGGAAAGGATGCATACAGTTAATATCAGATCATAGCCCTTTGTGATAGGAGTAATACAGAGCATTATTTCATGTGTTTGTTGATTTGATTATAGGACTATTATCTATTATCTTTTGGAAGCCCTTGGGTTTCAGTCTGCAGGTTTTAAGTTTACCAATGATTAAATTATGGTGCCAACACTGAATACTAATTATAACTTGTAACTTGAAGCGCCTCGGTAGCTGAGTGTTTACAGAGCGTGCCACATATTTCTCCCACATATGCCACATATTCCTCCCCCCCCCCATGTCTACACTGTCTTCTGTCAAAAATAAAAAGGGGAAATGCCACAACAAATTGGGTGGAAAAAAAAAAAGACCAACTAACCTTTCAAAGATGCTAGACTATTGTTGCAAAGTCATCACACCCCTTCCTTGATATCAAAGACCCTTTTCCGTCACAAATATTAAAAAAACGTTTTCACATCCTTACCCCTAATGATTCAAATATTAGAAAAATGGTCTCTATGCTGTAAAACCTATTCAGAACTTATTTTTCAGTGGACAACAGTTTAGCTGGTAGAAGAGAAGCAACCTCCTTACAAAAGAAAAGTCACTGCCCCACTTGTACCACCAGGGGCACTGTCACAACCTTGATATAACCAGACTACGACCGTCCCCATGGCTTGGACCCCAATCCGGATGTAGCCGACAAGAGTGTAGGATAGGTGTCAATTCTCATTAAGGTGAGAGGGACGAGAAGTGGACAGCGAGAGAGAGAACTAGACTGTCACAGGAGGAAACATCCTTTCAGTCTGTCAACCAGCCGAGATGGAAAAGGACAAACAGACGCGAGCATCCGCACACACACGCCGCCGCACAGACGCCCTCGGTCTCACGAGTGTTTGGATACACACTGGCTGGTAAACAATTTCACAAATTAACATATAAAGTGGAAAAGGTCCGCATAGGCACGAACAAACAAACTTCCAAACTAACATTGCGGCCTGACTGCCTACTTTAGTTGACTCCCTAATAGTCTCCATCAACAGTGATGTAACTAAGAATCACAAGTGTTCTATTAAGCACATGTGTTTTTCCCATCAAGCTATTAGCATAACTACATATAAATGCTAACAGCCCTGTAGTGCGTACACACACACACACGGACCATTTGACTAATCTCACGTCCATTTAATTTGGTTGTGACTTCAAAACCACGGTAGTACACACACCCACACACACACGCACACACACACGCACACATAGCAGGCATTGTTTTTCCTTACATGCTAATGGTCCTCTTTAGCTTTATGAATATTTACCACGTGTCAGTGGTGCACCATTGCATGTCACACATGCTTTTATTTCTGCGCTCATCTGTTAGAGTGAGTGAGTGTGTGTGTGTGTGTGTGTGTGTGTGTGTGTCTGGCCGACGCTGCCTCGATGTGACAGTGGTGTCAGTGGATCCCAGCGTGAGTGCTGCCGAAGTAACCCGCGTGCACACACACACACACACACACACACACATACTGCTTGCCACACAACCCATAATATGTGCTTTGCCCGGTCCTTGTCAGTCGCTCTCCCGTTCAGCAGACAGAGGAGAAGCCAGCGCAGCGAAACTCAATTAAAGCATCCGCGCACACCGGGCACGGAATGAATGAGGAGGTCTACGCAGGAGTCAGCCGACGGACAAAGAGGTCTTAATTGATCTCGTTCTCCCCCTCTCTGTCTCTCTCTCTGCAACTTCATCACAACTAAAAAGGAGATTACAGCAAATCACGAGTGCGGCTGCTCCTCTGTGTGGCACTGATGGAGTCGTTTTCATTTTACGGCCTTCATGCCCTGCTTTAAGTCAAATGGTTTATCGGCGCAATTAAGTGAGTCATCTGAGAAATACTTTTTACAGTGAAAGAAAATTGTGACAAAGATGGATTGAGCAGAGCTCACCTTTTCCCTTCTGCAACATAATAAATATTTTTCAACTATCTAGTGGCTGCTGGTGCACATGCCAGCAGGACAGACCTCTGCACTGCGGGGCTGTATGCAGTGATTGAAGGCAGCTCCGAGCTCTGTCGCCCAGCTACGCATCCATGCAGTCAGCTGAATTGGCCTCCTCCAAACCTCAGAAGTACCATTTCGGAAGCACCTCGTTCTCCTCCTCTTTCCCCCCTCCTGAGTCGCTGAAACTAGCATGCGCAACCCCCCCCGCTAGTTGATCAAACCAAGCTGCACTTTCAAAAGAAGTACGCTGCTTTGAGACTTACCTCTTTGGGGTTGTTTTTTAAATGATGGTAAGAAGGGTTGGGAGTTGGGGAAAAAGAAGTATACAAAAAAAAAGACACAAGTCACCAGGGTAATTTGTGAGCACAGACGGCTTTTAGCACACACCACTTAGCAACAAGGGCGATGTGCAGTGTGACACATTTAACTTCCTGCGAGAGAGACGGAGACAGGAACAAGTTGATGTGAGGTGCAAGTTAAAGCTGTGGATTTGCCTGTGAGCAATCCTCAGCGCTAGTTAATTTTAGATGATGGGAGGACGTTGAAAGGGGGGGCGGGGGGGGAGTAAGCATCTGCTCGGAATGATGGGAATTGCTTTTAAACACTGCGTAAAAGAAGGAGAGATGAGGAAATGTGTTTTCCAAATGGATTGGGCCCACTATTCCAGATAGGCCAGAGGCGTGGAGGGGACGGATGGTGTCGAGGAAGAATCTGTGCCACCCCGTGGTGATTATTTAACTTGTCTGGGAGGCGGACGCATGGTCAAGCTATTTCTCGTTTGTGTCGAGTGTGCGTGTGAGCAAAGTGAGCAATTCAGTGGTGATCCAAGTCCTTTTTATGGGTCCCACCTTCATAGACTCGAGGTCCTTTCACTTGGCTTTTCTCTCCACCAGTAGACTGTGTTTGATCTTAAGAAGCATTTGGATCAGAGCAAAGAGACTTAGAAAGCAGTATCTCATTACAGCGAGCATTTCTTATGGGAAAATTAATAGCCAGTAGAAAGTGAATACGAGATCTGTAATTGAGTGCAGTATTTCTATTAATGGACTGTAGTAGCTGTGACTCTTTCTGTGTCAGCTTTAAGTAGACTAAAAGATTAATACTAGGCTCGCCATTCCTTTAGTACATCAAATAGCACACTTATTTCCTTGTATTGTGTTGTGTTGCTTTTTAATTTGAACTGAATAGTGTAATATCGAATTCAATTCAAAGACGTATGCGAACCGTGACAAGAGTATGCCGCCTCGCAGGTAGGACTGGCTTGGATGTAATGGGGTGGGAAGCAGTGGTGTAGAAGGTCACTGCCCCCTCCAAATAGTTGTAGTTCCTGTGGCAGAGACCTTCGGTGAAAGTTCAGACAGCAGGTTACCTCCTGCTTGACAGAGCGCACAAAGCAACACAATCAGCTACGTGTCTTCAGCTTGGATCTCCAACCCGGGCATTCAGTCATTGCTCTGCGGGAACCAAAGTAAAGCAGAGGCAGTGTTAAAACGGGCAGCAGCTCAACCCAACAGAACTGAGGTCCTACTGAGTGAATTTGCACCACCGCTGAGCCGTCCCTCTGAACTTCACTCCTGCTGCCCATAGATTTCTCACCGTTTTTTTTTTTTTTCTCGCTCTGACGAGCTGGATTCTGATTCATCCCGACTACTTGTGTCCGCAATTGCTCTCCCAAACGGCAAGGTACTCGCCAACTCTCTGTACCTGCGCGACAGGACGCTGTATATGATCCCACCTGCTGTCCTTTCACTCTCTTGTCTATCTTCTATGGGTGTTCAGTTGCCCCCCAATACTGGCAAGAGTGAATGAAATCTAAACTCGGGCTGAAAATACGTCCTTTCTCTCCCGCACCATCTCAGTCACGCTTCCGACAGATGACATTTGTGGGGAAAAAAGAGGGCAGGCTGTTTTTTTTTGTTTTTTTTGTGGGCTTGGAGTGATGAGAGGAGAATAGCGAGGGATGATGAATAAATGAATAATACATCTGTGCTGTCATTCCTCTCTTCCTGCTCCACCTACCGCTCTTCCTGTGTCAGCCACAGTTGGTCCTGTGAGGCGTCTCTGATCTTAGTGGGAATTGTCAGGTACGGTCGACAGCAAAGTGACACGTTGACGCCGGCTCCTCGGTGACACATGAAGCAGCTCTTTTGTTAAATGGGGTTGACAACCCAAATAAGAATTGTTTACATGCAAACTGGTGCCAGCAGGTCTGCACTCGCTGTTGCGTGAGATTACAAATGATGAAGGGTTCTTGAAGGCGCATCTGCTCCAAGAGGATACAATGTCAAAAAATCATATTCATTCCGACTACTCCACTTTTTAACTTCCAACTCGTTCTCAATCACAGGAGAGATCATTTATATTTGATGAGATTTCTAATGTAAAACTGCAGACATGTCATCCTTTTCTACAGGTAAAAATACAAACACCCTTTAATGGTTATAATGTTTGATCATCAACAGGACAAAGGAAACAGTGGCAGTGTCCTCTCATGCATATAACGTTTGTTAGACTCCATCAGCACCGCATCTCTTCCCCTCTGCCTCCCGTCAAATGGCAAGATGTTCTCACCTTAATTGTAAACGCACTCTTCTGCATGCAAATACTGCGCCCCCCCCCCCCCCCACACACACGGTTTTTCAATTAAGATCCAGACAGAGATAGAGGATCTCAAAGGGAGCGCACTATGGTGGGCCTCTGCTCCAGACATATAGGAGGATGGGGGGGGTTATTGAGTGGCCATGACCCCAGAGCACCCTCACCTCACTGGGGTATCACACATCTTAGCCAGGCCTCTTCTACCCAATTGTAACACGTCCTGATCCCACCCAGCCGAGGTGTCCTTGATTAGAAAAGTCATTGAAATGAAGGATTGAAAGTGACGGTGAATGTGTGCGAGTGAGAGTATTGAATGTTGATGGTCATTGTGTGATGGTGAAGGTGCGTTTTGCGCTGAGATTTGGGGGTGTATGAATGTTAATAGGTAGATTTTATCTCAGTCGTATTATAAAGATAGGCCCTAGAAATATAACTGCTTATTGATGTAGATAATAATAGAATATATCTGTAATTGGATAATAATGCATGTGCCGTGTCTCACGGCATCATCATAATACTTCCTTTCTTCCTCATGAACTGCAGCTCGCTCAGTCCAGACGCAGACGCCGACCCTGACGGCTCGTTCCAGCGGGAGGGCTTCGGCCGCCAGAGCATGTCTGAAAAACGCACCAAACAATACGAAGATCCCGCCGCGCTGGAGATCATGAAGACGCGCAAGTCCAAGAGCATGGATCTGGGTAAATACGCCTGTTATGCTTTACACATTACACATGCGTGGAGTCGAGAGTGTGTGATTAAAGGAACAGTTCTTCATTTTCGGAAATGTGCTTATTTGCTTTTTTCATACACGAATGCTGTTTTGCCTAGGGTTATATACCAGACTTCTTATCAGCCACTAATTCTGCGCTTGTTGCCTGGCAAATGGTCCATTTCCAAGAAATAGTTTGGGACACTACACCTCGTAAAATGACGAAATGTCGTTTTTACATGTTGGTTTTTGTATGGTTTTACCAAATAAGATACAGTGTGTTATCTAGGGAACTCTAGAGGTGCTGGTTGGCAGATTTTCTAACCTTTGGACAAGCCAGGCTACCTTTCTCCCCGTTAGCCGGCTGCTGGCTGTAGTTGCATATTTAGCATACAGCCATGAGAGTGGTATAAATCTTCTCTCTGGCTCTCTTTGGCAGCCAACTCTACCAAAATGTCAACTTTTTCTTTTAAAAACACAATTCCAGTTTATTAGAATTTAACATTTCCATAGTATTAGAAATCATTTTTATTGTTGAGAATAACTTTGTACTTGCAAAAGTAATCGATCAGGCAGGTTGTAAACGAGGAAGCAGTCTAGCAGGATTATCTAAATGGCTTTGTTCAGAGGTAAAGTAAACAAAAATACCTGAAATGTTGGTAGCAATCTCTCAATTCATGGGGAAATTGTGCAAGTATGGCATGTACGAAAGTTGGCCTGTGATGAAAGTTTACAAGAGAGAACTTGGGTCAACTAGGTCTGACTAAAATGTGGGTTTGTTTACAGTAAAACTTCCATGATTGTCGGACCATTCCTTGGTGGACATCCCGAAGTGATAATGGAATAGATCTCACTGTAACCTGTGACTCCTCCAGCACTCAATGTCTCTCACTTTTTTTCCGGCTGTCTCAGTAAAGGCACAATACTGGGGAAATGGTGACACTTTGAAAAACACACACACACACACGGAGTCCTTACAATTCTGTCCAGCCACCACCTCCCCTCTTTTGGCCTCCTATCTCCCATGGCCCTGTGTCCAGTGGAGCATGGGTAAAACACAATAAAGAGAGGAAAATGGCCTCTTTCGTGACTGTCTAATGATGCACACCCTCAAACACACAGACTGTATCTGAGGAAGAAGATGGTGTGAGTCCAAAGTCTCCAACTGAGACTGAAGCAGACGCTGCCTTCTCTCGCATCACTGGCTAATCATAACAGATAACAGCCAACTGCATTCCACACGGAGCCCAGAGACCTGTAGAAATCTCTGACTCTCCCACAGGCTGGTGCATGTTCGGGCCACTGCACTCAGCTCTGTGGGGTCCACCTTCTCTGTAGTAGCCCTACCCTTTGTCCACCCTCAAAACTTTTCTGCAAAGTCAACACAGACTTTCAGTGCTGCTGAGGAGAAAGACGATAGTTCGCCACTGGATAGGTTTCACCAAGCAATTAGCTGAGCATAAACATATTTTCCATTATGTTCTTAGCGTCGAATACAAAGATAATTGGATATAACTGAGCGCAGGAGGCGAGTAGACTGGACGGGATGCTGAGATCGCGCCGCGATGGCGTTCTCATCATTGCAAATGCACATTTTATCAATGGGTTCAATCAAAAAAGCTTCTTAATTTGTTCCAAAGTGGCATCAGCATTTATTTGTGAATTTGATTAGTTCTAGCGAAACAGCGGTTTGTTTATTACAGAAGAGACGCGTTCATCTGCTCATAAGACAAGGCCTCACTCTTGGTACAACCAGAGTTATCGACGTTTTACAAATCTCTGTTATTGTTCTACTGTGTCTTAGTCCTCAAGGATCAGTGTGTGTGTTATTAGATGTAATTCTAAAATCACATTCCCCTCCACTTCTCACGGGGCCCAATTGAGTTTGAGGAATATCCTGCTGACAGAAATCCTTGCCAACATAAAATCATAATCCATCAGTGAAAATAACACGGCGTTCAGATGGTGCGGGGAAACAACTAACTTGTTCCTCGCATATAATAACTCTAGTAGCTGACATGAGTTCCCGGAGGAGCAATAGTTCAGTCAATACATGGAGCGCGAGCTCTGCTGTCTCTGTTTCGAAATGAGAGACACACATCGTGATTCGGCACGTATCGGGTGTCACGTGCGTTCGGTTTATCTGAAAGGCGCACACTGCTCGAGTATGTTGATTATTTTAATGAAATTATCACATCAAAGCCACACAATGAAAAGGGGCCTATGGGTAATGTATAACAAGAGTTTTGAAGAATAGAGTGCCAGTAGTTATCCTCAAGGCTTTTCTTTGGCGCACTGTTGGACATTGAGGTTCGTCTTCAGAAGGTTGGGGAAGTAGCAGGTGTACGCTTACCCATCTACTTTCTATTAACACTTTAATGAAGCCGTGCCTTCAAAGCTACCCTGACTAAATGGTTAACATGCTCAACAACGCTGTCCCCTGCTGACTCTCATTTGGTTCTGTCACTATAGGTATTTTGGTCCCTCCTTTTTAATCGCGTTCCAGGTGCCTCGCAAATCACATGAGGGGATGGATTCTGTGGACTTTGAAGCCCATCATTGTTGAAATGGGCTAAACTGGTCAGACACCCCCGCGGTTCAATCCCATTTAGATAGGGGAACAAGATTGAGCGAGGGAAGTAAAGGGAAGTAAGAGACTCGAGGTGCCACAACTGGCAGTAATACATTAGCCCATGCCGGCCACTCTTTCCTTGTAAGCCTCATGATTGACAGGCCCTTGTGCAGAGTCTAATATCCTGTTCTACTTGCATCGCTATTCTCAAACTATTCGGTGTCTGCCCTGCACTTTCTGCTTGGCGTGTGCTCAACAGACAGGAGGCACTAACCACTCCTGCTTGTTTACGCTCTTTAACAGCAGCAGATGAGATTAACTGCGGCACAAGAACCAACCAGCTCAATACTTTCACCGTTATGACAATGGACCACCCAACGGTTCAGCTGGCTCTATGGTTCAATCACTGAGATTGGAAACGCGGGCCCGTACTTTCTCCCTAACCAGCTCATAATTAACCATTATTAGCCGTGTGATCCTGGCACCTTTCTATGCATATGGAGGAGAGAGTTTGTTTGAGGTAATTGCAGCATGATCTAAAAAAGGTTTTTCATATCGCTGAGAGGGGAGTTGCATGGCGTTGAATAGAGACTTGGCAACTAATGTGGGGACCTGTGCCATTGTGCTCGTTCGGCAGCGCAAATGATTGAAGAAAACACTCATTAATCCAGGAGTTGTGTCGGGCTGGAGGGAGCCAGGCAATGGAGTGGCATTTTGCAATGGAGACATTCACTGCCAGTTGGCCTCTTCAGCTCGGCTGCAATTGATCCATCATAGTCAGGCTGAGCTCCGGTTGGAGGGTGTTGGAGTGCATTCGCTCTATGACATTAACACAGAATGAGCTGACTACTGGGTCACGAGAGGACGTTTTTGAGTGATTTCTCATTGGAAACTGACATGCTTTTTGCTTGTTGTGTACAAGGATATTTGAAAAATATATATCATACTGTATGTGGAATACCATACCAGGTATTACATAGAAATATACCATTTGGTTTTGTTCAAAACAAATATTAAGAGACTAATGGAGCCCCGTCAGTGATGGGGAAATGGTAAAAGAGAGACCCCTACTTGAAGCTCACTGTTCTCCAGTCAGTTGCAGATCCATTGGGTTGCAAGGCTTGCAGTGGCAGTTGCCAGCCTCTGCTTATTAATAACTGAGATAATTGAGCAAGTTCACTTGGAGAGCGATGAACGTGTTTAAATATATCATTTCATTGGGTTGATAAAACGACACAATCACAGGACGGCATATCCAGCATCCTTGATTGAGATATTAGCCAGTCCGGGTAATGGTAATTCCTGTGTGACACAGCGTACAGAGGACGTCCTCTGTCGGGGCTAATGATCCACAACTGGCAGAGAAATAGGAGCCGGTTCGACCCGGGGACGCCTCACTTCCACTAGGATACCTGGACATGGCCTTCCCCCCGACCACCTTGGAGGCTATTTTTAACATAATTACCCTTTTACCGCCCTGCTTAAAGCCCTGGCTCTCTGAATAAATTATGTGTAATGGAACCCCTGTCTGTACACAGATCTTTACATGCAAGGGCCCGTGGTGAATAATGGCTGGAGAGCATAGTTTTAGCTGCTCTAATTATACTATGGGCTCCTGTTCCTGTAATAACCGCTGCTGATTTATTCATGGAGTTTGCCATACCTCCCCTTTAACGTTTAATGGCAATGGATCTTCTCCAATTAACTGTCCTTGCCCTTAATCTGGCTAAGGAACACAGCACGTCGGCCATGACAAAATTCCAGGTGCACTCTCCCCCTATTTGGTTTGATTGTCTTTTTCCTTTTTTTGTGTATTTCATTTTGATGATTTTCATTTGTCCTCCGGACGTGTGGGGAGTGACAAACTTGTGTCTGCATGCGATGGGGGAATATGTATTTTCATCCCTCTGAATAAGAGGGAGATGAGGAGCAGAGCACCGAGGCTTCTGTTGTGTGATAGGAATCACATAATAGACTGGCATACAGAGAGCTGTCCGTCAAACTCTCCCAGGAGAGCCGCGACTGCTTCTGGGGAAAACAAAGGCAGGTTCGAGGCAGCCGGGGTCTATGGGCAAACTCCCTCCCTTTGCCTCGCTCGCCCGTTCTCTTTGTCTCTCCGCTCCTCTCAGTCGCTTGCCGCGGCGCCTAGAAACAATGGCGGCGGGGATCGCGGCGCGGGATACCGAGTGGGAGGATTATTCCCCGTTCCCGATTACAGCAGATGTCATTTGTGTTCCCTTGAACTGTTGCATCCTCTGCGGCTCTAACTTGCAATCCCATTGTGTCAAACATGCACCCTGGCTTCTGCGTGTCCACTGTTGGCAGGCTTTACGCGTAAGCTTCCAAAAAACTGAAATTGACATGGCATTTGCGCTGGGTTGATTGAGTTTTATCCACAAAGTATGAGAAAATTTTTTCCTGCTAGCTTGAATCAGCGCCTATGTTTCCTCATAATGTGTTTTTTCTCTTTAGACTGTCCTCTCTTGTCCTTCCCGTGATGAGATTACTCCCTCTGAACATATGAATTACATGAGTTTTACTTGCGTTCGCCGGGTCTTGCAAGGCTATTCATGCTTTCCTGGCATTAAAATTTGTCGTAGTAATCAGAAATGGCCCACCTCTTCGGAGGAACTAAGCAGTAAAATGAATCCTCTTGTCCCGCAGCCAGAGAGCTTTTAACCCCCTGGATATTTGTAGCACACAGTAAAGTTTCATTTTACTGTCCAATGCAGCCTGAAGGCTCTTCCCACTAAATGGGATGCAGCATTATAGGATTGGTGTTCATTTATTTCGAATGGCACTTTCAGGATTGAGTCCAGGTTCTCTTGGGATTTGGCAATTGTATTAACATTAGCAAAAAGGAAGGTAAAATGGTGCGTTAAAGACACAACTGTCCGTTTACCAGTCTGGAAACCCAACACCACAGGCTAACAGCTGACCTTTTAGCCTATCCGCCTTCTTTGACACAAGATCTATAGCCACCACGGATGATAGAGAAGCACTCACACTCTCAGTAAAGGTGCACTGCTAGCAAACGTGGCAGGAAGAGGGTTGTCCTTTTGACCCTGACGATCCAGGAAGTAGTATTAAAAACTTTCAGTTTCCTTAAAATGACAAGATGATTGAAATAAGAAATCAATCTCTGCTCTTCCCTACGTTTGTCCTCTGCAAGGAGCTGGCTAGATACTGTGTTTGAACTGTGAAACGCAGATAGCTGGCTAATCACGGCTGAGCTGCTGCAGGTTTGCTTGGTTAAGGGATCAAGAACAGAATAGCAAAGGGGTTCGGCCAACACAAGAGACCCGCCGCCACTGGTGAAATTGTGATAACCGCGGCAGCTTGTGTGCATTTGTGCACGCTGCGGCTAGTTTACCCTCTTCCTTCTTAAGCCCTTAACTCATTCACACCCTGCTTTTGTGACCTTTGTGTATCTACACAGCCACATGTTTCTTCCCATCCTGCCTCCGTCTCTCATACCCTAAAACAAATGTATTTCAGAGGGGAGTACTCCAAACAACGGTCACAAAGTGTTTTCTTTTCAGTGATGGAGGTTTGTTTTCTTTGCCTAATCCGTGTTTAGCTTTGCAGCCCTCCATCCAAAGACCCGCTGTGGCAGCCCAGCAGCGGTGGGTCACATCTCATTTAGGCCACTTTAAACACGCGGAGGATCTTGTTGACGGTAGCTTACATTGAAGTGTGTGCAGTTTGTGTCAATGGGCCTTATTGCGGAGTCCCACACACATGCAAACATATACACCCGCTGTCTGAATGTGTGTGTTCTATTCCGTAAGGGGTAAAGACAAGACCGTATAGCAAAATGTGCAACGAAAACCCAACAGGAAGAGCTGCAGGAGACGTTTATTTACACCACACGAAGCCACAGTGGAAACACTAGCACACACTGGCTGCATGCGGAGGGTCTACATGGCCTACGGGGAGTCGTAAAGATACAATGCGGCTCTGTCCAGACTCCAACGACATGTGCTGCGCCCTCAGAGAGTCAGCGAGGCCGCCGGAGTAATTGAATCAACAGTTTATCCATTATTACTGATGGTTTCCTCCGCAGACGTTTACGCCCCAACAAGGCCTCACCTGCACATACTCAGAAATCCATCTTGTTACCTTCGACAGCCGCTTGCTGCGCGCGCTGAGTCGAGGCAGAATAAAGGGGACAGAAAATCAACCAGGCTGCTTGTTTACCAAGCGGCGGGTAAGCGAAGAGCTCCGGGGGAACTGACGGACGCTCCTTGACAAAATGAAATACCAATACCTGCGACGCGCTCCACTTACACACCCTAAACAAACCCCTGGCAAGAATCGGAAAAATAATTACAAGCAGTCCGGGGCCTGGCAACAGTGTTGAAGAGGTTGACTGTTCAGCATTCACTTTGCTTTCCACACAGCTGGTCTACTAGCTTATCCATCAGCTCCGTGTCTGTCCTTCTGAGGAGATACGTTGTCTTACAAGTATGATATATGTGAGCTACTCCAATTAGCTCCTTCGCAAACCTATTTCAAGCCATAACAGCCCCTCATGCTCATACTAAAGTGTGTATTGTGTTGCTATGTGCAGTTGATATGATTGCAATGTGTTGGAAAGGTGCCATGGGTTTCTCGCTTTGTAAATAGTTTACACTCTCTCTAAACATTTGGGGAACTTATAATAGTTTGGTGTAACACTGCGATTGCCGTGGTGCTGCGGTACATTGCTGTCTTTGATATTGCCCCATTTATATGCATTATGTTTCAGCCACGTAATTTAACCGTGCAGACACGAGGACAAAGCTTGAATTATAATTCTCAACGGGAAAGTGTCTCAGTGAAGATATAATACTCTGTTCTCATTCCACACACTTCATTGGCCAGGCAATGGCATCCTTTGTTTTTCATGTTAATTGCCAGTCTCACACCTTCATCCCATATGAAACCAGCAACACGTGAATGATTCATCGACACGCAATCAGCTCGGGGATGATGGCTTCGGGGTCGCCTTTTGGGGGAGTTAGAGTCACGCGCTAATGGTCTGCGGGCCTCACTGACGCCACTTCCTCTTCCCACAGGTGCCGCAGAACAGATCCTCGGACCCTCGCTGGGCCTGACAAAGTCCAGCTCCCTTGAAAGCCTCCAGACGGCCGTCGCCGAGGCCACGCTGAACGGCGACGTCAACGTTAAGAGGGCGCGCTCGCGCATCGCCAGGGGCCGCGGCTGCAATGAGAGCTTCCGGGCTGCCATCGACAAATCGTACGAGAAACCTGGCGTCACTGCGGCAGAAGAGGAGAACAGCGCTGAGACGTGTGAGTGTTTGGACATAAGTTGCTCATGCAAAAGTTTTCTCTATTTATTCATAGCGGTGATCCAGAATAATGTGGGTCAGTATATAATGTACAATAGAGGATATTAGAAGATCATTACAAAGAAATACAGCCAGTGTAATGTAGGCCAACTTAATAATGCCTCCCCGGAGCCTTTTTTTTTTTAGAACGGCAGGATTTACCCCCAAGTAAACTAGGTTAGGGATCCCCTTTTGCTGGAGAGATGAATGTGTGTGTGTGTGTGTGTGTGTGTGTGTGTGTGTTTGTTTGTCATAATGCACAACTGCAATAAGCGTCTAGGTTACACACATTATTATTCACAGAGTTCATGTTGAGTGAAATTGTCAGAGACTGTGGCAGCATGTTTTCCCAGGAGCATACATTCTCTTAAGTGCATTGTTTTTAAACAAGCATGCACGCGAGGGGAACATTCTACTGTTTACCCACATAAGTCTGGCTGCTATCGCATCCATTTTACACGTAATATCTCAATGTCACGTAATCGCATTCACAAAGATTATAAATGAAATGCATGTCTTTGCTTCAGTCTGTGGCCAACTTGTTTTGGCACATGACGCTGTACAACTTTGCCAGGATTCCTCACATTAGTTCTCCCGCCGTACCTGACTGGGATTGAAACCAGAATTAATATTCTTTATTCGAAACTATAAAGACGACATTAGAAAGGAGAGCGGCGTGCCACTTTCCGTTTGTGTGAACGTATCCATCCCCGCTCGGTGTCTGATGACAAAAAGACACGGGGATGGAGAGACAGCCGTCTTACGTTTGGTGACAGGTAATAACACTGCAACACCACAAGAGTAATCACCAGATATACATTTCCATTCACCATTAAAGGATTCCATTAAAAGAGCTGGGGGGGGGTGGACATTTGAAAAAGAGGGAATTATTTCCCTGCAACGCTTTGTTCTCATAAGCTCTGTCGGCAAGCCACTAAATACGGTCTTATCTCGGCAAAGAAAAATGGGGAAAGCAAGCGATTTCCCCTGCCGTGGTATATTGCATTCTTCCCCCATGATATTCAAATAACTCTGTTTTTCAATTTAGATAAAAGCAGCCGGTCCGTGCTCGTCACTGAGGTTAATAGTCAAAGTTGACAGATAAGCCGCTGCCTTCCTCTGCTCCCAGACTTTTATTTACATAAAATAAGAATGTGGCATCACCTAAAGAAAATGTGTCCCCACCAGATATCCCTCTGGGGGAAAAAATGCACTTTCCCTTGTGCTACTTTGTGTTGCATCGTTTGAGGAAAGAAAAAAAAAAAGAAAGAAAAAAATATGCTCTGCTGAGCAAAAATCCCTTCTTTTTAAGACTGGCAATTTAACTTGTCTGTCATAACCTTTGCTGACAGGCCAGCTTAAACGTCCTTGGTGTTTGAAGCAGGGTTTAATGGGAGAGTATCACCAAAGTGAGAAAAGGTTTCCTGTGGTTGTCTGTCTCTGCAAATTGTCTTTCAGTCTCCTGATGCTTTCATCAATGCTTCTGCCGTCATGTTGTCAGCCAAGTCTTTTTATTTCCATTGATGTCCGGTTTTAAATTATTTTGTATGTTTTTTGATTGGAGATCGCTTTGTTTCCTGTCAAATAGAAAATGGAAAAAAGGACAAAATTCCATTTAAATGATGTTTTCCCTATTGCTCGGCATCCCCTATAACTCAATAAGAGGCCTTTGCATCTCTGTAAAGAACCTGCCACCAGAGAGCATCCTCTGTTTCTGAAAAGTGAGGGCAGTGCGGAAGTGCCTTAAACTTACATTCATTCTAATGGCCAGCAGGAGTCCGATTGTATAGAAGTCTATGAGAAAATGACCCTAGTTCTCTCTTGATTTATTACCTCAGAAAACACTGTAAACATGTGTTCATGGTCTCAATCTCTAGTGTCAAGTCTTCTTCAATACAGCATGATGTTCATTTAGTAAATGATGGTCCATTTAGAGTCAAATAGATCATAATGCAGGGTATGCGGGGCTACCTTGTTATTGACTGGTCTCTACCACAGCCGGTCTGGAAGTTATTTGTATTTTAGAACTTTAAACTTTAACCCTTTCATGGTGTGATTTCAGTTCATGAAAGTTAATTGCAACGTTTTGGTCGCCTAAAATGTCTTATTCCGCGTTTGGTTGTACTCCACCCTCTTGTGTCACTCCTGGGTCGGCCAAAAAACAAAATGACAACAGCCAGAAAGCCAACCTCCAGGCTTCAAAACAGCAGTCCTCAAGCCAGTGGGTGTCCACTTCTTTTATACAGTCTGTACTTGCCACAAACAAATACACACACACACACACACACACACACACATGCCCGTGCGTTCACACCCACGAGCACACATGGCCGCTGCCCCGTGGGACGGTCTGGATTACAATGTTTAGCATGTTATCTGCAGCTTGGTATCATTCAGCAGTAGAAGCATTAGCACTCCTGCTAATCTCAGTCATTCAAATAGCCGGATACAGCTCACAGCTGCAGCTGCTCTTAAGTGAATGATAAGCAGGCAGCCGATTGAGTGATAAAAGTGATACGCTGAACCTGCTCCCAAATTTGTGGAGGTGGGAGAAAAGGAAGGGAGGGGCTGCGTGCGACAGTGAATTGCATAATTGAGCAGGTTTAAGCTCTGTATCCGTGCCGTACGGCGCCTCGTATAGCTGATAACTCCACAGATCACAAGAGAAAGCAAACCAAACTGTCCCTTGAAATGTGAATCCAGCCGCTCCACCCTCCTGTCTCATCCCGTGTACCTTAAATCCATCATGGTCCCTCACTCGTCTTTCCTCACCAGTTCTCTTCCATCAAAGGCACAACTTAGACGCCGACACGCAGGTCTGTAATAAATTGTAATCTGAAGGACATCTACCTCACGCCTCCGAGCCAGAGATGCAGCACAGACGGGAGCTACGCCGACTGAGATGTGCACCACATTTGCAATTAAGATCCCTGGGAGCCTTTTTTCAAGATTATTTAAATGTATAATTACTGACAGATTAATTACATTTTGCACATCAGTTCTGATTAGATGTGATGGAAACTTTGGGTTTAATCAACCCTGCATCACCTAAGGAGTTCGGTTTCAATTTGAAGTCTGGATTCAAATTAGTCGAGACGTAAATTAAGAAGCATATTCACACGACGATCGTCACAGTTTCCATCATCTTCTCATGAAACGCAACAGAAAAGGGGTAAAAAAAAAAAGACAGTTCTCTTGTGAGCTGTGTGAAATGTACACATATGAAATAACCAG
This sequence comes from Anarhichas minor, assembly GCF_050575085.1. Classification (NCBI taxonomy): domain Eukaryota; kingdom Metazoa; phylum Chordata; class Actinopteri; order Perciformes; family Anarhichadidae; genus Anarhichas; species Anarhichas minor. The sequence continues at coordinate 1,213,991 of NW_027466496.1, read as the reverse complement.
AGGCTTCCAGCTGAGTGTAAAAATATTCAACTGGAATCTCAAAGGGTGAACAATGTAAATATATTCAGCTGTAATGAGGCGCGTGTGTTTTGTTCAAAGCCGCGGTACCTTGTGGGACACAGTTTTTCTTTTAATGGTTCGTCTGATGAAAGAAGTGACGCTTTGTAACTGATATAAAAAGAAGTGTTGTTGTGTGCTGAGTTCAAATGCAGCTTCTGTGATCCACAAGGAGTCAAGTGGAAGTTAAAGTGAAAGTGTCTGGCTTTATCGACTTCCATTTCATTTCTCTATATCCCCGCGTTTGTGTGAGTGTGCCGCTCCCTCTCCCTCTCAATATCTATATTAAACACCCTCTCCTCTCCCTTATCTCCTCCCTCCAGTGGACGAGGACACCGAGGGAAGCTCCAGATCAGGTCGCGAGTCGATGTCCACCAGCGGCGACCTCAATGCGGGACCCGGGCTGAACGGCAACCCCTCCAAAGATGACAGGCAGGGGGATCGGGACAAGGTCGCGGGGAAGGAGAAGAAGAAACCCGAAAGGGACAAAGAGAGGGAGAAGGACAAGAGCAAAGCCAAGAAAGGCGTGCTGAAGGGCCTGGGCGAGATGTTCAGGTAGGAACGAGTCGGAGCTCAAAATGCGAAAACCCATCCCCTGCGTCGCCCCGAGCGCTAAACGCTATCTGCTTTATTTAATTCCACTCAACGCGCTCACCACTGGATCACTCAGAATTTGAATGCATTCTCTGGATGTTGCAAGTGCTAATCAGGGACCCCTCTCCTTGAACCCTGTGAGGTGGAGGGAAGGAGACGGAGGGGAGGGGGAGTTATCGACCTCGAGGGCCTCTGGCACTTTTGAGCCAGATTATTTTTAATAAGGGCAACATGTTTTATTCAAAATCCCATGTGTGCGCTCCTCCTATCCAAACACGCCGCGCAATTTTGTTAACCAGCAGACAATGTTCAGGGCCCGTACGGGTGCTAATGTGGGGGCTGTGGCTTGTTTCAGGAGATAAAAGACCTTTAAAGAGGATAAAATCGACTGCAGGTTGGATTTGTTGCCCCTGGCTGGTATTCTCAGTGGCCGTCTCATCATGCGTTTGCAAGATTTTAGAGGCAGACTACCTCGGGAGACCACGACAGGGGGCATGATTCTGCTCTCAACATCCTTCAGATATTTATCAGTGAAAAAAAAAAAAAAGATTTAATGCCGATGATTGCCAGCTGTCGGTCTTCAGCGTTGTGTTATCACGTCTCATACGCCAGGAAGTTGGAGGCAAATGTGAACCGGTTATACCGCTGCTGACACATTTCGTGGTTGTATGTTTGTCTCCCAGCTTGGAAAACACTTCCTCTGTCTTTGAGGACTGAAACACAAAAACAACTTCTTTACCCGGTGTATCGTGACTTTGGACCATCCTTGGACAATACAATGAGACATGTGCAAAGAGACTGTGGATGAAAATAAACATCCCGCGGGTATCCATCCAGTGTCTCTGCCACGAGGAAATCAGTGGGGGAGTCGCATTCATTATTTCAATTCCGTGCACATTTGGATATAGCATAAATTAACGGTGGAGGCGGTGCCGTTATCGTGCCGTGAGTTGTTTTCATGTGGATTAGTTTAATGGGATTAGTTAGCGTATCGCGGCGCGCGGCTCGGTAATGAACAATAAAGACGACAAGTGTGTTTCGAGGTCACGACTGAGGAATGCGGGGAACTTATCTTCCCTTCTATTATCTTTCGTTCTCGTGAGTTTTTTTTTTTTTTTTTTTTGCATCCTGTGGTGTAAAATGCACAATGGCAACATACAGGCTCACATTCCGTCGCACACGTATGTGGAGACGCACACATGTTCACAGGAGTGCACACAGAGGGGAGGTGTGCAGGGTTGGTAAAGGAGAGTGGAAATTTGAGCCACAGGTTTGACACTCTGTGACATGCAATCAGCGCCGTTGGCAAACCCTTTTTTTCGAGTGTGCGCTCGGCCCGATAGGTGGCTGCCGGGTGATTTTAACTGTGCATGTGGGGCCCTCGGCGTGCCCTCCTCGGCCTCATCATCGTTCTTCATTATCTTTGAGTGCCACGGCCACTTAAGAGTTGGCACGCGGTGGGCCTCGCTGACACTCCCCCCCCCTCCTCACCCTGCTCCATGCATTTAACGCCAGGCCCTGCGCCTCCTGAATGGAAAGAGGCAGCCTTTGAACCGGCATGACTCTCCGGCACTCCAGCTTTGTCTCTCCTTCTCTCCGCTACTCCTACTCCTTGTTGGTACCTCAAACAAATGTCTACCCTAGAACTGCGACAGCACACCCACACATCTAGGCTGTCCTTGTCTCTTCCTGTTCAGGTTTAGAAAGTTAGAGATGGCAAGGAGCCGAGGTGAGAATGAAAGCGTCCCACTGGATACAATAACAAACTTTTTTTTTTTTTTTGTTGTAAAGAACCAAAATGAAGTGATGTGAAATGCCTCGCGGTCAATAGGGAGGAGAGGGAAATAAAAGTGAAAGATCTGTTGCGTTTCGCACTTTTAGTGTTTCGAGCAAAAGTTTGACAGTGATTTCAGAATGGAGAAGTTTTTCCTGCACATAGAAAAGGGGTTCGGCTGACAGTAACTCTCTTTTGAACCACGGAGAGACTTTACATCGGCAAGTTTTACATGCAAGTGTCTCATCATTGCATCAAAACATCAAAAGGGCATCCTGATCGGGTTAATCCTTTGCAATGCTCGTCTCCGTGGCAGACATTTGCATAAAACGGACGGGCAGGCACTCCCTTTTTCCGGCATCTCTCACACCATGCATGTCTCGCACTCACGTTCTCCCACTAAGGAGATTTCAAGGAGCTTGCAGCGCACTGCAATTTGCTCTCATTTGCATGCAGGCCTTTGGACGGCCTGATGAATGCGTAGTGTACGTCTGCTTAATGGACAGGCTGATTGGGAATGCATTAACATCAGTGGCAGGGGAAAGGAGGATGGCCTAATAAAAGGAGAGAGAGAGGGAGGATGGGGGGGGCACAACTGTGAGATAAATACTGTGAGTGCAAGAATGACTAAAAGTGCGCGAGTGCGTGATGGAAAGAAAATTGACTGCCTAAAGCCCAGAAGCAAAGAAACTGCAGTGCAGAGCCCCGGTTCCACTGCCTCTCTGGATTCCTGCTGTACTGCCTATAGGAAGGCAGAACTCCTGGTATAGGGTATACGGTACCACCCAGTAATGAATAGCTTATAATCTCATGAATGGGTAGCAATGGGCATGCATGCATAGGACAAAAAACCAGCCTTGGGCAGCTTGACATCATTGTTATTTCAAGGATGTCTGTTGCACGCAATCATCACTGTGTCCATGTCTGCATCTAGTGGTCCATTATATGTGATTATTCATGTCCTCTCCAGTAGATAACATGTGATCATTACTTTCTGATCCTATCAGGTTTGTTTATATGTCGGGAGCCTTGCCCTGGGCTGCGTTAGCAGACACTGACGTCCCGGCCCGGCCTGCCAGACTCTCTTCCAACACGCCTAATGAGGTGTTTATCTGCTCTGTGACTGACTGACCTCCTCCATCAAAGCCTCATCTCCATCTATTGATATGTGTATGTGTGTGCGTGACCCATCCTGGGTCATTTATTATTAGAGTCGAGTGCTTGATTGTCGAAACAAAGTGGAAGTTCATCTTTTAAATGTTAATTTTTGCAGTCCATCTTCTGTATATTTTTGCATTCATATTTCTATATCTAAATATTTTTGTGTGTATTTCACAAGAGCAAGGGGAAAGGCATCATACCATGTAGGAAAAGTACAGTAGCGTGAAGGAGACGAGCGAGTGAAGGCTGCGAAATATGGAAGACAGGGTTAGGACGAGGGAACGAGGGGGCCAGAGAGGTGGGGGGTGGATTGGGTGAGGGTGGAAGGAGAGAGGGAGCGTGTGCACTGGAGTGAACTGGGGCACCAAGGGAGAGTGGGAGAGGATGAAAAGGAAAGCAAAAGGAGGAATAAGAGGAGAAGGGAGCTTTTCACAGCAGCAGTCACGGCATCGGGCCTCTGCCTGTAGGGAGGGTCGAGGATCGCAGGCCATTTTGTACATTTTGTGTGTGTGTGTGTGTGTGTGTGTGTGTGTGTGTGTGTGTGTGTGTGTGTGTGTGTGTGTGTTTGAGGTTCATTAAATTTAGTGTGCATGCACAATGCATGTTTGCATGTGTGTATACAGATGAAAAGATGTGTTAATGGGTTCTGGCATCACCCTTTGTCCCTGGTGCCTCCTCACCCGCACGCACACACACACACACACACACAGTTAGCCTTCCCCCCCCCCCCCCCCCCCCCCCCCCCCCCCCCACTCCCACCCTCCACACCACTCAGTGGCACGCCGAGCCATCAGCCGACACTGCAGCTCAGCGTGACAGCCGTGCACCCCCCCCCCCCCCCCCCGTCTCCTCACCCGCCCACCCTCTATCTCCTCCTCCCTCCAGATGCAGCCCCACTCAAGGCAACACGGGAGGGACGCGGGGCGGCGGGAGAGAGGGGTGAGGAGTGGAGAGGAATGCGGTGAAAGCTGGAGTGGAGGGATGCTTTCCGTCCTTCAATCTCTACTATTCTTAGGCGGTGTGGAAGCACGCTGGGAGCACTGGAGTATGTTTGCATGCATGTTTCCTGTATTGTAATGGACTTCGACTATGGATACCACACACACAGTGACCAAGGGCGTGCCTGATGGATCAACACACACACTGTGCAACGCAGCCATTCTCCCCCTCCACCTTCTGCCGCACACACACACACACAAGGCTCGCATATGCTCATAGTATTATGCCACAGTTGATTTGAAGACGGCAATTAGCTGCCTCCACATGTGGGCCCTGACATCTGCTGAATGTAATCTGAGAGAAAATGATAATTGTTCTTTTGCTCTGCCCCACTCATCATAGTGTCTGTGCTGGGGTAGTTAAGGCAGGCAGGCACAGGGCGCAGCATCAAGCCTGAGCTTGTACGACTGGAATGGAGGAAGGGATACAAGAAACGCAGCAAAAGATACTGTAATCACATGAGAAAACAAAGTGACTTCCTGTGCATAGGGACCTTTGACCTCCCTTTGACTTCCCTTTGAGCCACACATGTCCCCTGTCATAGATGAATATTTCAGAGAGAACTCAGTATTGAGCTTTGGCAGCTTTTGGCAGCTTCGCCAAGTGCAAAGTCATCCCTCAATATCACCTTGAAATGCCTGCAGAGCTAAAAGAAATATCATGTCGCCGAGGGCACTAGAGGGGGTCAGCTTCTTCAACTCCGGGGGAAAAACACCTTTTGAGAAGAACTCTCCCGCCGCGTCTTCATAGCTGGTGCGAGACACCAGGATTTTAAAGGGGTCATTTTTGTGGGAGGGAGGTGAACTCCAAACTCCCTCACACACAAAAAAAAACCTCCTTTGGGTGTGCCATCCCATTATTCTCTTGCCAATCATGTCCCAAAGAGGCTCAGCGGGGTCCAAACAACAAACAACTAAGTCCCCCACTGAGAAGATTAGCGCCACTGTCACAGTGACGGGAGATGAAAACAGTAAAACAACAAAAACTCTTCTCTACGCCAGGTTAAGGCCAGCACAGCTTTGTGTGTGGTGTCGGGGAAAAATTGGATGTCACTGTCAATTTCTGGCGGGGGTGAAGCATTTAGACGTCGGGGAGAGGCTGAGTGATGGGATCAAGGAGGGGGAGGAGAGGATGCTCCGCGACGTCAGCCACCATGCGAGAATGAGAGATGGCCCTTTCAGGCATGGAGGGGGGGGGGGGGTCTGTCTGTCCGGCCGAATTTCCTCTGCTTTTGGCCACTCGATGCAAATGTGATTGGGCAGCACTGGGCCTCCATCAGACAGCCCTGAAGTAATTAGGTTTAGAATGATCACGCAGTGCTCCGAGATAGACCTTGAAGCACGGGGAGGCTGTGTGTGTGTGTGTGTGTGTGTGTGTGTGTGTGTGAGAGTGTGAGAGAGGAGAGGTGGTGCTGCACGATGGAGTTAATTGAATCTGAAATCCTGTCGGACTGAAATGAGATACACCGATGTCTCTCACGCTGCGTCTCAGGCAGAGGGCTGCAAACATGACTGAATTCATAAAGTGCGTTATTAAAGGGCTGAAATTAAGTGTAGCAGTGCGCCCGTCCGTACTGTACCAGGCCCGTGACTGCTAATGATCCAACCCCAGTGGAACGCCACCCAGACCCATCCTTACTGTACTCTCCTCTCCTTCCCCTCGCTCCTTTCATGGCGCGCGATGTTCCAGACGGAAACCGCCGGATGTTTCTTAACTTGCTTCCCTCTCCGTTTGATATTAGTTTTTCACACTTTGAGACACTCTGATTCCACTTTGATGTTTTGTTTTTCCCCCCCGCTATATGGCCCGGATGGCTTTGATCAATCGGGAACAGAAAGACTGTTCCAATGCGAGTCGACTCTCAGAGGAGAGGCGGATTTGAAAATAATGAGAGCACATTACGTACAGAGATCTGAGAGCGGCACAATCCCATTTTGTTTTTCTAAATTGTACAAATGAATCGCTAATGTCCCCCCGTAATAAACCATATTCAAGGTATGTTTTGGTCTGAGGAGGGGAAAAAAAGTTGAATTAGAGATGCAAAGCATGCTTGATATGACAGAGACAGAGGGGAGAAATGCACATGGGAGAGCCTATTTATTTCCCCCTATGTGCTATGCAAATGAAGCGGTCTGACGGCTACAGCGCGACTCATTGCTAGTCCGCTCAGCCGTCCACAAGGCTTAGCATGTAATGAAATAGAGGCCTGTGGCTGAAATGACCTTTACCCATCCGCTGAGCTCCCTCCTGCCGATGTGCGCTCACACCTTAACATGTGAGCGAGACGATGGGGAGTGGGAGAGAAACAATCACGGTCAAGGCAAGGAAGACGAAACATGGAAGATTGCTTTTGAATTACAAAAGTAATATCAATCGATGTTGAATTACACTTCTGATTTTCATCAAAGGCAACCAATTAAAGACGGGAACCGCATTCCTCCTGTTCTGCCAGCGTCTCGACATGTGTTCAGCATGTAAAGTGAAATTGTCTATTTTTTCTTTTTCTCTCTGTCTGTCTGTCTGTCTCTCTGTCTCTCTCTCTCTCTCTCTCTCCCACCATGATCTTCCTTTTCTCTCTTTGGTGAGCGTGTCAGAGAAATGGAGATTCTTTTCATGGTTGGATCGGTATTTCGTTCCTCCCCATGTTTGTCATGAGGAATCTTAATTGGCCTCTCACTTCTATAGCATCCACCCTCTTGTTGTGAAGAGGGTGGATGGGGACGAGTGCGTGTGTGTGTGTGTTAAGCAGATAAAGGCTGGCTGATATTTCCTGCTGCAGATCCATTAGTCTGGTTGTTTATCAACTCATAATAGGCTTAATAAAAATAAATAAATACAAGTGGTTTGCTAACCCTAACCGTACCTTAGTCAGAGTTTATTTGCCATGACCTTTCCCTAACCTCAATCTTACATAGTTGTCATACATACAAAAAAGGAAATCTTGGCATTGGACATTTTAAGACATTGAGTGCAATCTGGAGTTTTGCTGAATTGGCAAATATTGCTGTCCTTGTCCGATGTGAGTTGGTATATCAACCTCATGCTTTCACGGTTGAACGTTAGTCTCCGTCTCGTACCACATTTCCCACAAACCCCTCTGCTCCTTGACACACAAGGAGGGCTTGTGCGGGTAAATCGCAGTTACGCCACTCGGTGTCTGCGACGTGAAATGTAATACGGAGGTGGGTTGAGGCTGCAAATGACCTTATTGATCCCGCTGTCTCATTTGTTTACAGTAATTGTGCTACGGTTTTATAAATGATTTCATGACTTGAAAAATGCTGCACGCAGCATGTTTAATTTGACACACTGATGGTTCTGTTCTTGTTTCTTTTTTTTTTTTACTGTATGTTTTGCTTTGGAGAACCAGCAGTTTGATCGGACAGTAGACCTGAAGAGGTGTGTCCAGGGTTATCTGTTTAACCTGCTGGTGATGTATCACTACCCCCGAGAATCCATCGGGGTTCCTATTCTCTCTCTCATCCTCACTTTACTCACAATTACTGTCACTCCCTCCCTCTTTCTTTCCACATACCCACCCGTATCCCTCTTCTTCCCTCCTCCTTCCCAGCTGCCCTGGAGATTCATTGTGGCATTGACAGAAAGACCTCTCTCGTCTCCCTCTGAACGCTGGGAAGGATGTATATCACGGATCAGCGGCTCCGCTCGGGCCGGTGTGTGTCCACGCCTGTATTTCAAAGTCTGACGTTTATGAGACAGAGAAACCTGCCTCTCTTCTCCCCTCGCCCGTCCTTTAGCTGAGCGGCTTGGGAATCAGGACGCTTGAGCGTCGCAAAAAACACATCCGTCTAAAGACTCATCAGCATGTAAATTAGTTTGGAAATGACTGCGAGAAGTCAAGGGTTATCAAAACGGAAGAGACAAATGACAAATTAATTTATGAGGTAATGATGCATCATCATAATAAACATGAGATATTACCTCTCAGCTACAGCACACGTATACTGTGCACCACCTAACCAAATCAGTGAAAGTCTCCGATTCCAGTGAGTTTCTGCACATCAGTGGTATTTTGTTCCAGAATCCAGGCTGTGGCACTTGCACATCCACTATTGTGGCTGCCATTATTAAAAGAGCTGAACAGACTTCGGATGCTGTGTTTGGATGCTGAGTTTTTTGTGTGTGTGTGTGTGTGTGTGTGTTTGAGGCATGCGGCAGCAGCCTAGCTGAGGATACAGAGAGTGGCAGTGATCAAAAATGTCCCATTAGGAATGCAGTGTGCCACACTGTATCTAGGTCACAGCCTGAGCCACCTCTTCCACAGAGAAACCACAGCACTGTCCCCCCCCCCCCCCCCCCCCCCCGCTCCCCTCATTCCCAGTCCTGCAGTGTGTGTGTGTGTGTGTGTGGGCTGGATTGGTTAAGCATTAGCCAAAATGTTTATGTGTATATGAGCATGTGTGATCATGTGTGTGGGACTGCTCATGCATGGGTTGTGACTTGGATATGCCATTGGCAACTCACAATGGGTTTGTTTGTACATGAAGTGAGGAAAAAAGAATGCGTGCGGGATGATTGTGATTGTAAAAGTGTCAACAGTTCAAATAACACAGGATGACTTTGCCTGATCAGAATGCAAACACACACACACGCACACACACACACAGTTTACCCCAACACCTGAACTCCCCTCCGAGCTGCTCAAGTGTTTCTATGCAAATTGCCCTTCAGAACTCCCTCGTCACTGCTCTCATACACTTTAACAAATGGATGTATGAATGCGTTTGGACTGTTTATTTGTGTTGTAATGAGAGGCTTTAATCAGGGGTGTCAGGGATTTGAAACATTCCTCTGAGCGTGTGCAACAACACCCCTCCCATCACATGCACACGCACACATAACTCAGTGATTTATGTGAAACATTAAAGGCAATCATGTTGGGCTGGGCCTCGTCCTTTGTATTGCAGGCTGTTTGAAATATGGAAAAGCCAAGCTGTCCCTTGATATGCAGGCACACACAAATAGATCAACACACATAGATGCTTGTGTGTACCTGCTATTGCTTAAATATGAATAATTGGCACACGGAGAAAACGGATGAATGCAGTTTTTTTTCTTTTTTTCCATCTTGCAAACACACAAACCCACACACACGCCAGAACTTTAAGTTGTAGACAGACATCCTCCTTCCCACACACACACACATGGACTTATTCAGTTCAACAGCCGCTTTGATACCGATAGCTGTTGGTTTGAAAGCAGAGAACATCCTCCGCCATTCACTGCGCTGCAGCTCTGTGTGTCTGTATTCTGTCTGGTCTCTGTGACTGGAGAGAACATTTCTTAATAAGAGCGGATTAACTCTGTCGCTGGAATTTTTGAAAAATCTACCATACCCTCCTACGCGCACACATTCACACATAATGGCACAAGCAAACCCAGTGGGAGAACAATAGAATATACGTGGGATGGGATGCCACCCAGAAATAGCCCTGCAGCTTTCTGTGACTGACCATTCTTCACACACAGTGTATTTATTTGAGTCTAAACCCTTCTTCTGGTCTTACTCCTCCTCACGCCCCTTCAGGAGCATCGGTGGTGAGGCTCTGTTTGTCTCCTAACACCTACACCGGCGGTGGAATGTAGTTGTTGATCAGGCCATTGGACACATACAGGCTTAATAAAAGGCATGAAAGAAAAACAGAGCAAACAAGGAAGATAGATTTCCGAAAGAGGTGAATAAATAGAAGACCTGACTGACAGAGAGTTTGCAGAAATAACAGGACTGACACGGCTATTCTCTGAAAGAGCGGAGTAGCATGGATCTCCATGCATCTGTATTGCTGCCGGAAAATCTTCATTTCCATACAATAACCTGTTTATGGTAAACAGGTGGGGATGGGTTGAGAAATACAAGGATCTGGGATGGCATGCAATTCATATACCTGTACATCTTTTTTTTATTTATTTTTTTCATTATTTTCGGTATGACCGCGTGGAGCGTCACCGAAACGGAACATCCTTCGAAGTGACGCTGTCTTCTTCGCTCAGCTGGGAGCCCTAAGAGGCGTAGAGGTATCTGGTGAGAATCATTTTAACCTCCGCGGCGCTGTCCCCCCACTGGGGCCCGGCCTGATGTCATGAATAAATGCATGTCACGCCTCCATGGTGCGGGGGGAGGGGGACACGCCGCTCTCCGTCGCCTGGCGCAAACTATTTAGACTCCCATCCTCTCTCCCTCCCTCCCGTACCTCCCCCCCCCCCCCCCGACTGTTTTCACACCATTGCTGGAGGAATTAGGCACGGCTTCCCTCTAGAGCTGCAGCCAATCAGCAGCAGCCCCCACCTCCTCTCCTTCCCTCAGGAGGAAGACGACTGGTTCAGTGTGCGCCGGCCCTTGTCCAATGAGGTGAAAGCGCTGAGATGTTATATCTCACGGTGACCTGTATGAGGCAGTGGAATGTGCGGCTGCATTAAGGGTTGGTGTTATTTTGACAGCACATATCATGAACCCCAAGACGGCGTGCAGCCAATGGGGGAGCTACTTTATCTTACACATCCATTGACGAATCTCAGGGTTGCAGTCTTCCTTAAACTCTCAAGGAAAACCTTTTCCCGAGGATGCATCAGATGGTAGAGTCTGGGTTTGAAAGAGGTCTGGCTGAGCAGGGAAAGTGCTGACTGACATTGCAGGTTGCGGATAATGAGTTCCGCGGGGAGAGAGATAATCGGCCGGCGGTGGCTGGAGGCTGGATGAACGACGGAGGAACATCCTCCCATACCTCTCCGGGGGTCGGTGTCCCTAGAAACCAGTGGCGGGGACATTACGCCGAGGCCACTTGACGATAACCAATGCCCCTTTAATGCATGTTAACGATCGCTGGGTCACAGTGTGATTCCTTGGGAAGAAAAAAACAACAAAAAACCTCTGTTTCCTTTCTCTGACTGTCATATTGGATTTTTTTTTTCTTTTTTTTTTTACAAGGCATCTGTGTGTCTCACCCCAGGTAGAGAGTGTTTACTCGCCACAGCTTCGCCAACACTTAGCGAGGGAGGAGGACAGACACATCCGAGAGCCTCGCCTCCCTAACAAGGCACTATTAAAATGACATGCCACTGTGAGGGTTCTGCCCGAGGTGAGGCACTGCGTAGAAAGCATGCACTGCTACATGTTGACATGCCCTTGCATTGGACAGGGATAGGACAAGACAGAAAGAGGTGTGTTTATTTGTGTGTATGTGTGCTAGACTCAACTTTCTGCCGTGTGCTTTCGCTATCAATAAGAAAATAATGACATCTCTTGATTATTCTCTCTGAGGAAAAAAAATACATATTTCTTTGGTGCTTTATACATTTTTCGCCTGAACGCAGTGGGTGGAGGCATGGTTATTTATTTTCTTCCTGACTGCGACAAATCCAGTTTCGGGGGGATGTGGGCTCAGATGTGGGTGGGGGGGGGGGGGGACCTCGCCCTGGGAGATTTGGATTAACTTTCAGGTTGGCCGAGCAGAAACCATAATGACTCTCTCTGTCTGCCCTTGAAATTATCTTCTCATCACTTACTCACAGTGATAGATGCAGACACTCTTTCTCTTCGGCTCACCTGCTCCATTTTCAGATTTGACTAATTTAACACCCTCATACGTGAGGTTGAACCAGGCAGTGCGTCACATCCCCGCATTCACTTTGAGCTTTGTAGTAGGAGGAATAGACGGCTATTCCTGCTGTCACCCCCCCCCCCCCCCCCCACCCCCGAAAGTCAGTAACTTCCTGTGAGCAAACCACAAATTCCCCACAGAAGATGTCAAAGCAGATTAGTGTCTCTCAAATCTACTCCCCAGATTAAATGATTGTAACAATCAAACTGGCTTTGAGGCTTTGCATAATTTACTTTTCCTCCCTCTTTGAAAAATTCTGTCTTTGACTTTTTTTCCCTCCCGTGTTGTGCTGCAGCCTTGAAGTATTATTACCCTGTAAATCGATAAAGATGATGTACGAGGCCTCAACTGCTCGCGGTATAAACCCTTCTGTGTTCTGTGATATATGAGGATATATCATATTGACTGGAGTACCTATTTACTGACTTATTTTATAGTAATAGCAGACACATACAACAAAGCCAGCTCCTCAGGAATACGCCAATAATATGCGACTGTATTTGAGAACATTGGATTTTACGAGATGCAGTCGGCAGAAGTCGGCACACTTTGATTGAACACTTCAATTTGACTGTCAATGCTTCATCGCGTCAGTGGCAGTCACAACATTAATAAAGCGTATATTATGACTGACGCATGTTAGATTACACGCCACCCAAATGGCGTTTGATGGCCAATCAGACGTTATCGGAGCCGAGCGATGATGAATGGCGCGGAGCAGCTCGAGCTTTGAACGCAGCCTAAAGGTCGTAAATATTCCCCCGCATCTCCCGATCAAATCTACATCTTACTCAGCTGTTTGTGCTCGCTGTTATATTGCCCTGAACGTCTATCTGCCGACGCCAGGTGGGTGAGGCCATCTACATCTCTCCCCGCCATCGTTCTTTGTCTTTTGACGGGTCTTTGCATCATTTGTGTATTCATCACTCTTACCTGCTGTTGGCCACAGTGAGATAGATGCTTAGGGACGGATCATTAAACCCGAGCTTCGGTCTGGTGGAGAGAGGCAGGAAAATAAGATCAGAGCTTTACGAGGATGTAAATGGTGTATCATTGTTCTCCTGGCTTTAACGGAGATGTGAGGTCCAGCTGTTGCACAAATAGTGACCGTTGCAAGTCATTTTAAATTGCTTGGAATAGTCTGAATTGAAAGATCCACTGTCAATTGTTTGGGGGGAGAAAAGCAAGCAAGTGGAGGCTTTGAGTATTCTGTTAATCTGCTGTTCCCCACTCAAGAACGAGTGTCCATTTCAAACGTTAAACAGTCTATAATAATATGTTATAATAAAAAATACCACAAAGGATCTCGGGTTGTAATTATACTGCAGTGCAAATAAAACTGGTCAGACTTTTGGGCCCAATGAAATTCTCTTTCCCGGACTGCAAGGTACTGTAGTTACTCCATTGTCATTCTACCCATGAGTTGCGGCTGCCAATCAATATCTTATTATCAAGCCTCATCAACCTCACTCTCAATACAGCTATCCTGATGCCAGCCCTGATTAATGCCAAGATGCCAATACTGGCTCAAGAGTTTTACAGAAACGCCCAAGTTTCCTCTCCGTCTCTCCCGACACTGATTAACTCCAAATCATTACTGTTTTTTTTATTGGATTCCCTTCGTTTCTCAAATGAGACACTTATCTTCCAGAGGCAGGTATGAAAGTCAATACAGTTTGCAGTTGTCATACACACTGGCACCAGAGATATTTTCCTGCTGAGAAAAACATCGAGTGTCGAAATTTTACACGGGGGGGTTTGTGCGTCAGCGGAGGTTTCGGGGGCTAATCCTGTGTTCCACCGCGGTCCCCACTGGCAGGGCTCAAGCTGCTCAAGTGAAGGGCAGAGCCATGTTGTGAACCAGCAAGTGTCCCGATAGCCTTCTAATAGCTCTGGTAGTACCATCCCTTCCCTCCGCCTCCGCTTTGATGTGGGCCGCCCTTCTCGGGCCACCGGCGATGAGGGAATAGCCTTTCATATGGGAGCTGCTGCATGCCCACGGTCCCGCTCAGTCTAATCCGCCAATATGTTTCACTATGACAAATCCCTAAATGTATTGATGTTGATCCAGAGGAAAAAGGGACAAAAAAAAGTTGAGGGCAGAAGTTTGTCTCCCCTCGAGTTATTTCATGTATTTTTTAATGTTTTTATTTTTCAAGGAGGGTCGGAGCAAGAAGAGACTGAGAAAAAAAATTGGAAGCGGAAAAGAGGAAGGTGAATTTTCCTCCGGAAGTTAATGAAAGTCCTTGAAGTGAGGCGAGGGAAGCTGTCACCTGCCCTGCTGATAGATAGCAGGCTCACTATTATTAGCATGCCCAGCCTCAGCTCAGTTTTATGCCTTACTAGAGCCATTTGTTGATTAATTAATCAGGTAATGTATGCTATCTGTGCTACAGAGGCACCCACATATGGCTCCCTTGGCTTCTCCTGGGCTCTCTGCAACCGCAGACCAGAATCTCCCACCGGGCCACGGCACATTTGAAAAATTACAAAATTCCAAAGCAGCCATTTGCACAAAGGTCCTGGCTGCTTTTAATGTAAAGTAGAATAATAAACATCCGTGAGGGAAACAGTCTCCCATGCCATGAATATATTCACTTCCACTGGCCCAAAGTCAACCTTGTCTGATCTCATTTTTTCAGCTTCCGGAGAAAGTTTTTTTTTAAAAACTGTCAAATAAAGCTCAGCTATGAGGAAGGTAAAAATAAACTGGGATTGAAGCACCGCGGGGCTGCGAGACTGCACAGCGTAATGCTTTCTCCTGTTCCTCTGTCTGAAATTGAACAGGACAGCTCGAAAAAAACCCTTGCGGAACATCATAATCAATGTCTGCGTGCACAATGCTACAGCATCGAGTTACGCCATGTAGTCAATAAAAACCCAGTCCTTTTCTGTGATCATATTTGTTGAATTTCTTCTCACGTCTCACATGCCCTCCTGCCTGTATACTTTTGATTATTGCCTCGTCTTTACAATCATCAGATTTGTTCATATAAGTGGCCTAGCTTCCACCAACCTGACAATCATAAGAAAGTACAAGATTTGCAGCACTTACATTTTATTGAGTTTTCACATTTGAAACCAGCAACATGCAGTATGGCATCGGTACCAAAACCATATGAGACAGAAGACATAATGACTTCTGGGTCGTAAAATATATGCAGTTCCAGTCATTACGTGTTTAACCAGTTTAGTGGTTCATTTTTCCCAATTTCTAGCAAAACATGTTCCGCTTTTTAGGAGGCAATAATTTACTGAGATATCTGTCCCTTTTTGTAATCTTTGTGATTTTCCAAGACACTTTACAGAGCAGTTATTAAGAATTGCATGTTATCTCAACCCCCCCCCGGTAGTACAAGGCATGCTTGAAGGCTGAGATGACCCAATGCAAACCCTGGTATTAAGCATCCACAATAACCTCAATTATACCATTCATGTCTATGCAGTGACCAATCCTCACCTCTTTCGTAACATAATCCCTCAACTGTAAATAGCTAAAGCAATAAACATGATGCTCTAATGGTTGCATTCTCCATAGACATAATTAATGAGGCTTTGCATGCCCAAACATATTGAGAACCGCACACTGTGGGTTAGCAGTGTATCTGCTGCACATGGTGTACAGATGTGCTTCTATCATGTGTAAAAATGGCCATCATGTGCACTGTCTGTAATACTTCCTTTTTCTGTATCCTGCCGTTGTAGCACTTCCGCCACAGCTGGCACCATTGTGGAGCAGCAGGAAATGACATCATACTTTCACGATGTTGCCTTTCCTGTTTTGACTCATCAGAGCGTTTGTCCTTTACCTATAGATTCTCTGCACACGTATAAAGTTGACAGCTGTTCTTCCACCAGCACATTGTTGTGAGTAATAAGGTCTCAGCCAGTGGAGTAAGTTAATAGAGTTGTCCATATATGTATATCGTGTCTGTGCAGCCCTGTTAACTTACTGTACTCCCCTGTCACAGCATGCCTCCTCTTCATTCCTCATCATTTTCTCACACCCCTCAGTCAGCCAGAGTCTCCAGTCATGTACCCGCCCGGCACCAAGCTCGGCCGACCTGAGGAATTTACGTTCATTGGCTTGGCTTATTCTCACCTCGCTGTAAAGCTGTAACGGGTTTACCGCCACCGCCGCCGTGTCACTCCCGTCATTAAAATGTAAAAGTTTGCTGCCCAGAAAGTTACAAATAATACCGGCGAGCTCGGCCGTTCCTTCCACTTACATTTCGCCCGGCTGCAGGTAGCTTGTTCCCTCCTCGCTCAAAACTAAATCATGAGCTGTCACTGCTCCCATCACTCTTAAGTAAACCCCACAGATCAGGGAGGAGACGGGGAGCTCATCTTCTCTTTTAGAAAGGGGGGGGGTTTTGCCATTTTCTACTTTTCAGAATCACTGAATCCTCTTTGCTGTCCTGGATGCAGACTTGGCAGAGAGGGAATTCACTAAGTTATGAGTTCTCTTTTGATATGGCTTGATGCATTTTGATTGCATTCATATGAAAAAGGACAAGTTATTCTTTCAATAACGAATGGGTGCCCGGGGAGACTCCTCCTGAGCTGTCCTCCCAGTAAAAACCCGACCTGAAGATTTTGACAGTTTGACACTTTAATTTCCTACGGAGCATTTTACCTGAATTTCCCGGACAAAGAAGAGACGTGGTGCTGTAAAAAAAAAATAATAATTCCATATTGGGTTGGAAATTATTAAAGTTTGGGCCTCAATTAAATCCTCCCTGCCCTTCTCTTTTACTCAGGTTTGGAAAGCACCGGAAGGATGAGCGGCCAGGAGACGGGATGGAGAGGAAGGGCTCCAGTAAATCTAAAGCTGAGGACATGCAGGCGTCAGAGGAGGAGACCATGCGGATGAGGCGGGAACAAGAGAGGTGAGTGCTCAGACAGAGCCCGAGCTCACTAAAAGCCTAAACAATTAAATCCCGGCTGAACAAAGAAACGAGGGGGAAAAAAACACTGCTGACCGGAAGATTAGCAAACTACCTAATTAGCAAAATGGCAAGAGCAAGGTTTGGAAAGTACTCCGATGTCAATTTGTGAAATGTCCCTTTCTTTTATATCAGTACATTAAATAGATCATTTATGGATTGTTGTTGCCTGTGCCATTCGGAGGCGCTGACCTCTTAATGGTGCTCGTAGGCCCCCGTGGATTTGGCATGATTGAGTGGTGCTCATTATAATAGTGAAATCAATGTCGCCCCTCATTTGTCTTCTCCCGCAGCTCGCTCAGGTTGTTAATCGCTCAAGAATACGCCGTTCCTTTTAATCCGCCCCTCTTGGCTCGCCGTCCTCCGGTGCTTGCGGACATCGGGACGTCCAGCAGAGTAAGGCGAGGCACGGGTTTTGCCGCCTGCGCCTCATCCCTCAAAGACGAGCCCCATTTAATTCTCTCCAGCGGGGGAAAGACAATGCCGGTGGCAGGCCGAATGAAAAGACAGCTTGCTGCCTCCATTGTTCTCCAGCAGCCAAATGAACTCAGTTATCAAACTGCCGTCGGTAATGGCAGCTAATTGAATAGAAACAATAGGGCTTGATACCGCTCCCTCTCACGGCGAAGGGAGAAAAGGACGGATGGCATGTCGAAAATGCATGGTAACACAAACGCAAACAAGTGTGAGCACAGAAAAAAGGAAGCTCACAAAGGCCCTCTTTCTTGCTGAATGGAACATCTGGAGGCCTCGCTCAAAAAAAAGCTGTAGCACATTTCTTGTTGGTATTCAACTACGACTTACAGCGATGGTCCTCTCCATTGAGGGGAGCGAAACCCCTCTGGCTGAGGGCCCAACACATTTCCCTCAGTGCACCCTGGAGACCGGCGGGCCTGGATCTCCATCCCGATCCGTCCCCTTTGAGAGGCTCCCAAAGGACTGCCATGCTAAGCAGCAGAACCAACCCAGACGCACAGTGGGCACGAGATATGTAGAGTACGTGCTCTCACAACCCCCCTCTCCCCCCCCCACAAACACATACACACTCTTAAAATCCCGCTTCTTCTGTCTCACCGCCGCCACCCAATCTCTTTGTCCGCTACTTCGTCTTGCGGCGCGCTCTCAATCCCTGTCTTGTTTGTGTCCGTTCTGCATGTGTGAGCTCCGGCTCCAGCCGCCTGCGCACGAAGGGCAACCTAATTCTTTCCTTTTGTACCTGTTCCCAAATACCATCACTCAGCCAGGCCAGGATTGTCCCTCGGTTAATGGAAAGGGAATCCTGAGGGAAATCGTGGTAGGTAATAATAAACCAACCTGCCACGAGGACAAGTCGATATTCAAAGCATTAGGGTTCAGCAGGACGACGGCTTAGAAATCCATTACTTCTTGTATTTTTTGATACCGCTACTGTATGGCACTCCCAAAGCGCTACATTTGATTGTCTTAGTTGTGTGCTTTACGGCACATGCTCTGATTGATTACAATGCCGCCACGGAGGCAGTGCGCTTATGAAACTATGGATCGGACCGCGGCGGGTTTCCGGCGCTGGTAATCGTCAGCCGGCCCTGCGTGTCAGCGCGACACGGGATGGCCCGCAGCCAAAACCCCCGGCTCGGCTGACATTAGCGATCGTTAATTCAAGCAGACGGTTTTGACAGGGGCTTTTAGTGATTCAGAATAGGAGTCAGCGAAGAGGTGAGACAGATTAATTCGTAAAACTTGCCCTTTCTTACCCTGCAATAAGGCAGCTTCGGTCATATATTTAAAACTCTGACCTTGATATGATTCGTGCAATTTATGGTTTGGCCTGCGGCCCTTGCAGATGGAACTCGTTTATTTTTCAGTAAAAACGTTCCCCTCCATTGATATCTTGTCAGCCTCTTATAGATGGAGGACGATGGAGAAGAGAGTACATCAAACGTTTGACTTGCAGACAGTGCAGTGCATCCACTTGAGGAAGAGTGCTTATCAGCAGCATTTGTTTTGCTAGAATCATGGAGATTTTCACACAGCTCCTGTGATTGACTGTTTCATGTCTCATCAAGGCGACATTAGAACCTGTGGTTAGGCTGATCCAAGTCTTTGTTCGGGGCCAGCGGTGGCAGCAGCCATTATTCCGCTCTCTTTATGCCTGTGGACAGCACCCAAGACAACCCTGTCTGATTGGCTCATGCTGAGAGGACTGTGGACAAAACAAGCCCTCTGATTGGACCTTAGGTGGGCTGGAGAGCAGCGGTTTCTGTGGCCACGGCCCTCATTCATGCAGGGCCAGGGGGGGAGAAGAGAGAGAGAAAGAACACTGTGCAGATGGTGTTGGTGGAGCTTCTATCAGTCTCTGACTTATCTCTGCGCATGTTAGCCCCGAAACTATATTTTCCCGGCCAAAGAGGGGAGCACACAAAGACAACCTGACAATGTTCCTTCTTCATTTTCCGCCTGAACTGAACTCCATTCTCGCTCGCTGGCAGCTGATTATGATGTCCATTCTCTCTTATCTGCTTGGCTCCGGTTGGCTTCTAATCAGCGGCCAGCACTCCACTGCCACTCTCCCCAGACCACTGCAGAGACCATCACTGCTTCTTCTTTTTTCTTTTTATATACTCGACAGTGGCCTGCTTCCCCCTGTTTGTTGTTTGACTTCCCGCTGCACCCTGGACAAACACAAAGTGACCAGTGACTCTTGAGTCGGTCAATCAGCACAATTCATATAGACGGAGAGCAAACCTGGATTAGCCGTGACAATTTAATCTTTTATTTAACAAAAGAGAAGTTCTTTTCTTATACCTTGTTCAGGGTACATTGAGCTTAGTGCCGCCGATAAAAAAATAAAATAAAAAAGTAAAGCAATTTGCTATAAGGCACATCCCTCGCATTATGGTGATTGTGGTACCAACGTTATCATTCCACTTTGTCAAACCATCTCATTATTTCAGAATCCTATTTGCGTCTCATTTGCATAGCGAGTTCAAAGGAAGCTCCGACTGGCTGATTGGGAAGTGTGATTACATTTGTAATTATATTGATACCTACAGCAAGTTAATGCGATTGTTAACACTGTGAATTAACACCACGGAAACTCGGACAATTATCTCGGTGATTGCATTATGCGGTTGTGGGCCAAGTGTCAAGACAAAAGATGGGATATCGGAGTTTTTTTTTTTTTTAGCAATTCAGCACAGACAGCTGCACGCAAGAGTCATTTACTGCACTTTGATTAGATCCAGATACATTCTGCCCTTCAGAACAATAGAACATGTGAGGAGGTGTTGAAAAGAAGAAAAAAGAAAACATCTGTTGAAGGTGGCTGGAAAGTAAGAGAGCAAATACATTCCGTTTCATCCAACGCGGTAACGATGCATATTGAGGAGGCAGGCTTTCAAGCTTCTAAGTGTGTTGACTTCAAAATGAGTGTCTGAAAGTACAGACAGCGCCCCCCCCCCCCCTCCCCCCCCCCCCCTCCCCTGGGTAGATCACACATTGACAAACATATGGAGAAGAAGTCTGCTGGCTTTGTTGGTCCAAAAAAAACAGCCCTGTTGGATAAACAGAGAGATTTATTCAGTATAGTGAGGAAGGAGTTGAGGTGAGCTGACACACCAGTTCACACCAAGCTTCTCGTTCCACCCATATAATGTGTTACAGTATTTACTCGATGTGACAGTCTTCGGCTTTCACACTCGTGTGAAGATGTGAAGCTCTGGCGACAATATCATTACAAATTTCGGTTTTAGTCGATGTGAAGGTATTCACACATCAATTTAGCAAGAATGAATAACAAGATAATATTTATCTTCAAGACGTGGTCAGTCAGTGTAGTTGGGGATGAACTTTAACTGCCCTGAAACCTCAGCATTAGACTGTCTAGACCGCTTTTGTCGCCAGGAGGAAATGCCTTTCCACTGCACTGTTATGAAGAATAAACAATTAGACATGGCTTTGTATTTAAAGCTACATGTGAGGTCAATTATACTTCCTAGAATATAAAGTAAATCACAGACGGCACAGAGAAACACAATAAACTGATTAATAGTGGAATTATATACTTTTCTGTCATCAGTCTAATTAAAATGAAAATGTAAATCCTCAGCTCGACTGTCCTCCTTTTTTTTAAATGAAATATCTCCGGGCTGGTTGCATTAAAAGCTACAGTGTCCTCTCCTCTTGTACGTAGTGTCTGGTAAGAGGAGAAGAGAGGAGAGGGGCTGGTAATTGGGGCTGTACAGTAATAATGTGTTTAGTGTGGGCAGCACTTTCCTCAATGTTAACATGCTGGGCCATTAATTGGCTAATGGAGTATATATGGTACAGCACGGGGGTGGCCTCTCAGGAGAAAGTGGGGGAAGGAGGGGACTTGGAAGTGGAGCAGCAGTTGCAGGTTGCCCAAGAAGGAACTCAGTGAGCAGGTGTGGATGTATGGTTTGGAGCTAATGAGCATATTACACTGCAGAAAAAGGGCTTCCAAAGTCCAGCCCGGTTTCCTACAAAATACATTAACACACGACTAATTTGCTTGATATCTTTCTGAAACTCTGCATAAAAGACACTGGGAGGAGGTTGGGTTGAATGATGTAGATATTGTAGGTAAAACAAGTGGAATATGTTGACAGTGACTATTTTGCAGATGCAGTACTTTCACTATTTATTTATTACTTTGTTAAGTTGATAAGACTAAGATTGTAGAGCCACACTATCAACTCTGTCAGTCTGCATTTAGACTTAACATTGCTTTGAGCTAAATGTTAATGTCACACTGCTAACATGTTTACATTTGGTGGATATAATGTTTACCTTGGTCGACGTCTTAGTTTAGCATGCTAGCGTGCTTACATTTGCTAATTGGCACTAGTAGAAGTACAGCTGAGGCAGATGGGAGTGTCAGTAGTTTTGAAGGTATTTGGTCATGAACAAAGAACAAATTTGATGATGGCGTTTGATGAAAAGGAAGTTCAGTGTTCTACAATTCATCCTGAGGGGAACATAAACATGACAAAAATGTAACCGCAAGCTATCCAAAAGTTGCCAACCTCATGGTGGCAGTAGATGAAAAGTTAATACACCAGAGGATTTCTCCTCCGCAAACCATGATTTGAGCAAAAATGTCGTGGCAATCCGTCTTGTAGTTGTTAATATATTTCACAGGATAGGTGAAACCTTTGAAAGTGCTAACACACGCGTTAGATGGAAAGTCATGGGATCACCAGAATCAGTAGGATTCATCATCTGGGGACCATGAACCACATTTCATGGACATCCATCCAAGAGTTGGACCAAAGCGGTGGACCAGCATTGCCTCAAAAACATGCACAAAAATGTCATCCTGTGTGGCATTCCCAACCAAACAAATTGTATAATTGCACATTGAGTTTTAGATGACTAAATCCCTGGTAGTTTCATTCCTTCAATAGGAGACACCTAGCAGAAAATATGCACTTGGAAATGTAACACTCAAATGTCAGCTTGCCATAATGAGACCCACTGCCAACAGGCCAAGGGAAGAAACTTAACACTGTATGATAGTCCTGCTATTTCCATCTGACAGCCAGAACAAGTTGGAATAGGCCTCTCACTGCAGACTGACAGGTTTGGATTGTGGATATTTTTCCACAAACACAAGAATGTATTGGTCTTTTGTAGCAACAAAAGAGCCATGACTTCGCCAAAGACAAATGTGACGAATGTGATGCATTGAAAGACGAGCTTTGGTTCGAAAGTTGATGAGTGCATGAAAGCAACAAAGTTACGACGCAAGATGGACCAGATGGTAGAGACGCTAATGGCAACAGCATTACCCGCATGTGATCTCATTTAGAATTTTTGCTTGTTAATAACCTTTTATTGAAATGCACCTATTAGCTTTATCCATGTCAGACTCCCGAGGCCTGGAAGAGAAGTCTCTCTCTTTTAGCTTCGTGTCGCCAGTCTAGCCAAGGCCATTATCTCATCCCAAATGTCAATATTGCCGTTTTTATGAATCTGATTAGTCCATAAAACGCCAGAGGGTTTTGAGATCCCAGCGGACTTCCGTGAACCTGTCGTAACATCATTGTCTGGTCCTTCCTGGCAGAGATCTGACATCACTTTAGCCAGACGGCAGGTGAAAGGGCTTCTGGGAATTAGTGTTTTTCTCCCTTGGAGGCTCGTTTTCTATTTCCTGACTGAAGTGAGACGTCACCGATCAACTCCGCTGTGAGTTGATCAGTTCCGTAATGTACCCTGGTTGGTCCGTGCCAATGCAAAAACACACTGAACCGCCTCAGAGGCTTTTACAGATGACTGCATATCATGCAACATTGCATCAGGCCTCCATCAAAATCTCATTCCGCAGATAATGCTGAGAAAATGGGATTTTGGACAGCTAAAAATAAACAAGGCAGTCTATGGGTGGGATGTGGGAATTGGGTTAATTCGGCATTGAAGAATGGTGATTGTTTGAAATGTGATTACTGTTATTAAAATACACAGACATGGGAGAGAGAGTTAGGCAAGGGGGGGGGGGGGGATCCTAGCTCTGCTCCAAACCTGTCAATCATCTGTTAGTAGCAGCAGTGGGGGGGGGTCAGAGGTCAGTTATGACCCGAGGTAATGGGGAAGTCTTGCACCAGTGGGAAGTAGCGCGCTGGTGTGTGGATGTGTGTGTTACCCTAGAGCAGGGGTACAACATCTGGAAGCAGTGAGCAGTCTGGTGGCTGCTGCCAGGGTCACCGCAGTGGGAGGTCAGCCCCCTCCCCCCCCCCCCCCCCCCCCCCCTCAGCCCTTCTCCTTGCTGCTCCCCACTGTGTCCACCTCCCCCGCTCCTCCACCGCCAGCTCTCCTCGCTCCCACGCAGCACCATGACTGAACCTTGTTAGCTGCGGACAGATGGGCGTTCACATGGAACCATTCTCCGAGACAGGAAAAGACCCCGTGAAAGGCTCTGTTGTGTGGAAGTGGTCCTGGGGAGAGGAGCGGCATGGAGGGAGAGGAAGGGCCTGGATGGAGGAAGAGGAGGTCCGTCCCTCTCCCCTCCCACCTCCTCTTGTTAGAGGACCTGAGGGATAAAGATCAGTGCACTCGCCGCGGCCCACTAATGGCTCATGGAAAGCCACATATTTGAATAATACTGCTCTCACTACAGTAGAAGACATTATTCTCCTCATTCCCTGTTGCCTAGGAGAAGAAAGCTACTTTAGAAGTTAAAAGAGGAGAGACCTCTTCCTCAGGTCTGAGCTGATCGATATCTGAGATTAAACTTTAAAGTTGGAATGCTGATGCTGGCCTCGCTGAGTCTTAGGCCGAATATTACAGTCAGTCTTTTTACTTTATTTTATCTGGACATCCTTCATTGCCTCCTTACAGTACATTTCTCACACACTTGCCTCTCAATACCTCAAATATCATCAAGTGTCTCCTTTTTGTCTCCTACTCGGTACAGTTGGTCTGCACAAAGAAATGCGTACAATTCGTAGTATCTTTCCCAGGCAAATTTGATAAAAACTTTTCCTTTCATATTAAAAGAACATGAAAACTGGATGTGTTTCCATCCGCAGAACTGGAACAAATATTGTATACAGGCTCCCTGAGCATGAAAATAAACGAAACAACAAAACGTAGAAATAATCTCTTAAGAACCGATTAATATTGGGCAATTTGATATGGTTCTTCTGCACCAGCTTAAGTTGGCCAAATGCATAGTTTCACACAAAGGCGCAGAAAAGGAATTGGCAATATTTTACAGACATTTCACACCAACCCCTTTTAACTGCGTAAGAATTATACCATTTGTAAGGCTGATCATCTTAGTCATTTTTGACTCTAAAAATATATGTTTTTTAGATATATTCATGTCTTGAATTTAGGCATTTCTTGAACATAACATTAAATTTGCCAGATGATTCACGAATAGAAAACACTTATATCTAACTTTCTCTGTTCAATGTGTTTATCACAGAATACATGTCAAGATGCGGGAGCTTCGGGAGAAGCAGTCAAAGGAGAGGGAATATGCTGAGATCCAAGACGTTGTCGGCGGTACCTTCAGCTCAGATGAGGAGCCCACCTACGCCGGCATCGGATCGTTAAACTCGTCGGTGGATAGCAGCGGCATGGAGCCTTACAACCACCACTACCATCTCCCCCAGACACCCCAGAGTCCTCCCCTTCCCTCGAGCCTACAGGGCAACGGTCCACCCCTGGAGGCCCTGTATGCCCAGGTCAACAAGCCGCGCAATGGACGCCCTGCAGCTCCAGACAGGTAGGGGGCGCCCAAAAAACAGTCCATATACGCAGTCACTGCAAGGCCGTTGACTCAACATACATGTCCATATCCACCGACACTCAAAGCTCCACAGTGAGCTCTGTGACTACTACCTTTCTCCTTCATTCAAAGGACACTAACTAGCCTAGTGCCTCGTGCTTGAGCTTTGCAACAATCCAGTTCATTTACACCTCATGTATAATGTATCAGCAGCGGTGTGTTTGTATTTGCTTTTACTTGTCATGCGTGACAAACGCTGCACAGAAAAACAATGAATTTCTCACAGGGTTTTATCGCTGCCTCGTCCCACGAGGCATTGCCCCGTGCAAGCAGGCGGAATCGACAGGCAAGGTAAAAAAAAAAGTGAACAACAAGAGCCTATCAGTCATTCTCCCTGTGCTAGAAATTAATATCAGGCAGTCTTTTTTTTTTTTTTCATTATCCTTGGATCACAGGTAATCCTCCCCGGCTGAGAGTCACGCTGCATGTGTCTTCAGCTTGTTTGTCGCTGGGGGGTTGCATCGCACATAACCTCCGTGTCAACACATATTTGATGTGTCGACAACGCCATGCAGAGCTTTACTTTCATATGTGTGTGTCGATAGCCTATTGCCAAAAGGCCTGTGTGAAGTTCGCACATATGGTATTATTAGTGTATTTAAGCTCCAGTGAATGAACTACAGCTTAACAAAGCCTCAACTAAGTCTTTTTTCTTAAACTTAATGCTTGTGGCTAATGCTGATTTAAAGGAGGTCTGAGGGTCACAGGTTTCCTGTAGGTCACATCCAGTGGTGACAAGTCAGGAGATTTCTATTCCCATGGTCTCCCAGAACCTTTCGTGGTGTTATTAATGGATCGGATAATACCCACCTCCCGTGATTGACAGCTGTCACTTGGGGGCTTGTGACCTTTCACTGCTGGGTTCAGGTGGGGGCGGGGCGGGGGGCATGTGCTACCAAGCTGTGTGTGTGACCGAGACAGAGCGCCTCTGTGTGAGTGTGTGTGTGTGTGTGTGTGTGTGCTTTTTTATAGGAGGATTTACAGAGGTAGAATCTCCACCCTGTAACACACCCATGACAGTCAGAGTAGCTATGACAAGGTTATCTGGCCCCTCTGATAGCCAGCTAAATGTGTGCCAATACATCCGGGGCTCAGTGAAGGCCACTGATCCATATGTCTAAAGTGAAGGTTACCTCCACGTGTTTCCTGTGGATAGCCTCGTTGTGTCAGAACAGCCATCTACTGTCAACTATCCCGCTTCCCCAAGCACAATGCAATGATAAGCCTGAAAGCCAGTTGAAAATGAAGGCTAGACGATGCTCGACTGGTGTTCAATGAGTCTGTGTAATCAGATTACAAGATGTTGGTCGTTGATAGATATGATGCTATTGATTGTCAATAGGCTCTGTGCGGGGAAAAGCCTTAGCATAAGACATGATTATTATTAGGATGTCTCGTTCGTTGCCAGAGGGAATATTAATAGCACTCTGCTCAGTGGCTCTCAGAGAAAAAAAGAGAAACAAAAGGTATGCAAAGGGACTCCTGCATGAGGGGTCTGGTTGTTAACAGATGCTTTATTACTTAGATATAACTTACTTAGAAAAATGATTTTCAAATACTTTCGGGTGCCAAATTCCCTCTGACCATCTGGATGGTGTTCCATATTTTAGATGTTTTTTGTAATCTTACAAACTGTATTTTTCGGTTAAAAAACAAATACATAATACCATGCATTAGGTCGCCTCTGAAATTCATCGGTTTCAAAAAACAAACGAAAAAGAAGACCCTCTTATCTTCTCCTTCCTGCTCTCGTGTTTTAGCGGCTTCCTGGAGATTGTATTCTCACCTTCACAGGTTTATTTCAGCACAGAAAGCTGCGTGTGGCATGTTCATTATAAACACAAGCTTATATTTGGTTTGGGGTCTGAGCTTTAAGTATTGATAGAGCACTATAGAGTTTTATTTGCAGGGACCGGATTAACTGTCGCGAGTGTTGTGATTTGATTTGAAATATGCGCCGCATGTTCAACACTGCATTTCTGCTTTGCACCTCTCACTGCTTTGCATATCTTGTGTATGCCAGCCCGGCCGTACGCCTGTAATATTTGTCTTGCTGCCTTTGAGATATAATAATAATAATATGCACTGGTTCTTATTTAGCTCGGAGGCTTTCTATTTACGATTTGCAGAAAAAGGAGCTTGAAACACATTCAGATTCAAGACTCCTGTCACTTGCCTATCATAACAAACATAAACAGTAATTTGCATTTCTAAATTAAACTTATTGGAACTTTCATTGTCAAGTAGAAAGCGTCGACACAACAGAATTTGCAATTATTTCCGCCGGTTCCATGTATCAAGGCAGCAAAATTGGATTGAGAAGTTTTGTTTTGCCATTTTGAGATCCAGTGCGACTTCAAATGTCTTCACTTTCTAATCCTGCCGCTGCTACTTAACCCAGTATTTTGGAGCTGCAGGACTTCCTGTTTGAAGGAAGTGGAGGAGGTTTGTGCAGGGAAGGCTTTTCATTCCCGTCTGTCAGTCGGTCGTCAGAATGAAAGAGAAGAATGAGTTGCGTTTAACCCCGACCTGGATACTGTTACCGCCTTCTGAGGTGGGCCCCGGAGAAACACGCTCCGACCAAAGAGGCAGATTTAAGGATCACATTTTAAAGGGACATTTGAGTTATTTGCTAGCCGAGTCATATCTCATGGTCAGACATCTGACAGCAAGCCGGCAACTTGTAACACCCCTGAAGGAACTTCTATACAACATGCAAAAACGGATAAATTCATTTAAAATCACACTGCTTAGTGCCTCTAACCCGGATTTATTTTGATTGACAACCCTATGCTGTCTACAGAGGCCACAGTGTGGAGCAATGTACAATTCCAAAATGAGAAGATATTCAAGCATTTCATACCGTTTGTTTTTTAGTTGTATATTTTACACAAACGCACGTATAAAATACATACAAGTTAAGGTAACCCTGTAGTCTGTTGTTGGCTGGCTGTTTGCTAGCATAGCAAATAACATTCTATGGGTATTTTACCATGGTGGAAGCCATCTCCTGATAATCAGATGACCTCTAGACGCGTTGTACTACTGCACAAATCTTACCTTGTACAATTGGTTCCAGGGACCACGTAAATGGAAGCAAATTGAGTTGAAATTAGCTGACAGCCTTCCGTTTATTTTTCGCTCTTCTTTGGTGAAAAAACTGAAGCGTGTGTCGGAGGACGACTACACTCCAACTAATCAGCATCTTCCATCTAAAAGCCACCCAGTCAAACATTTGCATAGCTGGAAAGACATCAAACAATGCTGGTGTACCCAGGAGTCTGAGTTCTCATCGCTTTGTTTACTGTACATCCCTCGGTGCTGTCATTACGACACAGCTTTTTAGTCAAATAGAAGACGTTTTTTTTTTTTATCCAGTCAGCTAATTAGAGACACTAAGGGGCCCTTCGGTTGATGTGGGTTGGCGCTCCTTTTCAGAGGAGGTAGGGTACTGTACGTTATAGTTTTGCATCTTGGACTCTTGTCATACTTCATGTGTTTACACACGTGCATTCTTTTTGTGCCATTATAAAGTTGTTCGCCCATAACTCGCCAAAGCTGTACTCTTGTTTATCCGCTACAGTTAATAAGAAGAGGCTGCAGCTGGATAAACAGACCAGGTATACGCCTCTCTCTCTCTCTCTCTGATAGACCTTTGCTAATGGAGCCCTAATGGGAAGGTCACTGTGACTGTAAAAGCGGGAATGAGTCAGACCTGAGCCCATAAACCCCTTGGAGATACAAGGACCCCTGGTTGCTGTGGGCGTCTACAGATCCTGCCCATTCTGCCATATCGGGTTTTACTGTTCCTTTACGGGATCACGGTACAACAAGAGCTCGTTTGACAATTTATTACCAACCTCCACGTTATTAGAGCTGGCAGCACCAGCGGTGTTTTGACAATGCTGTCAGACTCCATAAAACTGAAGGGCACCAATAGAAATCCAGCACCCATTCCCGATCAGTTGTGTTAAAGCCTTATATAAAGCAAAAGTAAATATCGTTTTTCACCCTAAAACCTGTATGAATCCTGCTCTATTACCGGGTTTAAATGAAAGGGAGCCAGACGGATGGTGTTTTCTTTTTCAGTTGTTTGGTTTCACCTTATGAAAAAAAAAAAAAAAAAAAGTTATACCCAGCAAAATAGAATGACCTCATTTCTCGACAGGCAGCCGACAAGTCAACCCCTCCATCTGCCGAGGGACCGGGGGGGGTTTTGGGTGACTGGCGTTGGATGCTGCGTTTCAGAACGACAACCTGACAGGTGCCAGGCTCGATGGGATTTGTGGGAAGCGAGCGTGAAACAAAGCATCACCTTTGAAAGCGCAATTTGATTGACTGCTGCTCCCATTACCCAGTCGGGTTTCTAAAGCTCCTTAGAGCATGGGCGAGGAAGAGTCAGAGAGACACCGAGAGGAAGAGGGGGGGGGGGGGGGTAAGCAGGGGGGAAAGAGATATGGAGCTCAGCGGTGCAAAGCCCTTGAAGTCCTCTGCGAACTCAGCAGCTCCAGAGATGCTGGCAGGCAAGCAGCAATGAGAGAAAAAGAACCCAAAGAGTCCTCACCTACAGAAACACTCACTATGGTGTTTTTCCCTTTGCTCTCTCCACTCTAAAATTCAGTCAGAACCTCCACTTTGCACGGTCTTGAAATTGGATTATGAGGTAGCTAATGCATTTTCCGCAGTTGATAAAAGGTCAGGCTTTTCATCTCTGGTGAAAGTTTGTGAGGTGCCCCCACCCCACCCCACCTTACCTTCGCTCCCACCACCTCGCCACTCTCAAGCTCCAAGACGTCATCTCGGGAGTTGGTTGATGTTAATCTGCTGTGAGACATGTCCACAGATGTCCACTGTGGTTTAAAACCCACAGGCCGATGGAGCTTTTACCCTCACTATTGTTTGGATCATCATCATCCCGATGAACAATTCATTTTATCTGGTTTCCTTTCGACCCCGTCACATTTTTTTGGGGACGAGAACATCACAGTGCCATTCCAATGGGGACCCATAATCATCAGGTTTAAATCTGCGCTGGTTTCTTTGAAAGAACCATTGGATGACGCGATTTAGAGTAATGCAGATGGGGAGTGCGTTCTTACGAACCTCGACCAGACGGCCACCGGGCCAATCCGAAGCAATCGCTTTTTTTTTAAATCGTTTGCTGTTTCTTATTTGGCGTCTGTAATTAACTCCCCAATCAACAATCACTCTCTGTGAATTTTATAGTCTGTATTTTCATTTAAATGCAATCAAAATGAGATTAACAACAATGTCTGACTGCAACATCTGTAGCTTTGATTAAATCCTACTTCAATAATTCATTGGTAAACAAATGAATCTTTTACGAGCCCTGCATTAAGACTTTAATAACAGCTCGTAAGTCTCTAAATGCGTTTTCTTGTAGTTCTCAAGGGAGTAAAATTGATATGTCTAGCATCAAGGAGCAGTTTGCTTTAATGCGACACGTGCATTAGTGGTAACTAATTACTTTTTACTCACTCATTGGTATCTCTGTTATTCCAGAGTGTTTCGTCTGGTGTATCCAGTTCCTCCCCCTCCTGTTGGCTGCCAAGCTAAACACGACTTCCAGTCGACGCAGACGGTGTCACGTTTTGTTCCCAGGACCATGGCAGCATGTTTCGGCGCTGCCTTTTGTTTGTCTCTGACATCCACCGGTGTTTTTTTCCATTACTCCCTCTGAGTGTCCTTGTGTGGGTGTGAAATTAGTGTCACAGTGACTGCGTGGAGCGGTGCCTTCTCCTGCTCCTAATTGAGAATAAGAAAAAGGACACCGAGCTGGTGGGAAGAGTTCATCTGGGATGTGATGCCGGTGTAATGAATGAGCCTCGGGTTCAGCCATTGTTGCCGGCGGCCGCAGGACGTCCTCTGCACCTGGTAAGCCAGTGTAGGTGAAGTGTCAGTCCCCACACGGCTTTGGAAAAATGTGAACCATGTAAACCCTGCAGATGGGTTACAAAATGAGGGTGCAGGTCCAATATACAGGCACATTCTCACACTGACTTTTGCCCTCTCCTCCCAGCTCGCTCTGTGCTGTGGCGATAGTGCAAGAGGCCTAATGCACCAAATGCACATCAGCCTTATCGCAGGGGTTCTACACTGATAGCAACGTGTATCTCCCAGGCAAAGCAAATTAATTATTTTTCTGGTCTGCTTTCATTTTTATTTTATTTTTTCCGCTTCGGAGAGGGCCCGGTGGGATGGATGTGATGAGATGGAGCACACAGAAGGCAATTTATCCTCCGTTTGTACCATTACGTTCATTTAAGAAAGCAAACAGCCTGAAAGCAGATCGAGAGAGGGGGAGAGAGAGAGAGATGGACCCACCTCGCCTTCAACTCTACATCAAGTGGATCAAGCTGATTGAGGTTGCATGTACAGTATGTATTCTATCAACATCCCTCAAATGGGAAGCCTGGGAGCCATGCATGCAGTACCTAATGAATTTGAAGATGAAGGGAAAGGGGAGCGTGCCATTTAGGGCGGGGGGGGTGCTGGATATAGCCGAGGGGTACCTGAAGCTTCGTTTGCTGATCGGCACCGGAGGGCATCTCGTTACCGGCAGTCAGCAGCTGCAAATAGACAGTTAATCCGCCCTCAACTCTCCTGAAGGCTGCCGATGCCGTAACCGACTGTGCCACGCCGAGGAGAGATTAGCAAAATACACAAACTAACAGGCAGGTTTTTCCCACACAATTTAGAGAGAACGCCATGATTTGTTTTGAAAATGTCTCAGCCACTAATGGGGAGAAAGCACACGGACAACATGTTAGCAAATGCGAGATGTACTTTTCTCTGAATTCATGGGCTGAGAAATCTCTTTTGATTGATTAACGCGCCCCGTGGTGCTCCTGTTACGTGAACATGTAGGCTCCTTTGTGAGAAACTCTGGTTTTCACATGATGGATAACCCAATTTCATAAACTAATCACGGATTCTCTCCGCTAAGAAGGCGTCACTGCGTTCAGCCCCGCCGCCCGCCGCTCTCACACAGCGGCACCAGAAATAGATCAGGTGTGGAATGCGATTGAGAGGCAGGTGACTGCGGAGCACGGGCTTGCACTATGAACCGTGGAGGCAAGCAGATGACTCTCACGCCTCCTCACGTTGCTTTCATCTTCAGTTACGCCGAGTGTAAATACACACATTCACAGGGAAGTGACCTCGAAGCAGCAGGCAGGGACGCTAACTGCTGCATTTTTGCCTTCTGTGCTCTGATGTTTGCCAGCCAGGGGAAGTGATTGTTAACTTTATAATGAAAGGGAGTGTTTAGGGCTTCCCTTCTCTCTGTGTATACAACTTGTAGGAGACAGGAGTGCAAAAACGGGGTGATATTAAGGAAAGTAACTGAATAACAGTGAGTACAAAAGAAAGGATTAGATCAATCGATTTGTTGTTGAATCAAGTCAATATTTGTCTTTGTGTATTAGCCAGTGTTGTCCGATGATGGAGGTTACTTCCTGACTCTTCATTACAACAGAAAAGCTCCCATACAGTGGGATCTGTCATCTGTTACTGTTCATAGTAACAGATGACTGGACCAAACCACACCATGTTACGCCCATATGCAACAAACTGCAAGTTTTCTCTGAATTTCGTCTTCTCGTTTCATCTCCTCGCCTGCGTCCTCAACAAAGGACAGACCAGGAACCAGCAAGTGCAAGTCACCTTCTTGACTTGCACTTTCACATACATTAGAAATTGGACAAAGCAGTAAATTAATGTATTTTGCATGCGGCCGTCATTTCTAAAAGGGCTGACTGCTGACCCTCATCATTCCAAACATCAGCGCCTCAGCTCTCAGCGACTGTTACGGCAGTAATGGTGTCATTTTGAATATGAGCACAATAATAATAATATGTAATCAGTGGTTCAGGTATCGCCTTTAACCACCAGTATATTACAATACACATATATTCTCAAGTAAACCTTCAACCATAACCTCTTACTGTCATTCCCTCTTTGTATTGACAGAACCCACACATATTTGCTGTTAGAAAGGGTTCAAATCAATACCATTAATAATGGACGAGGCCACTAAATAGTATAGACAGAAGAGATTTAGGCCTAAAAGTTTAGTACTAACCAGTGGCTCCTGCATCAATTACCAGACTGTGTGTCCTCAACACTATTTTTTAAGTGGTCGCTGGGGTACAGCTGTATCGAGAAGTTAGTCCATTCTAATCGAAAAGCCAGCCAGTGTGTACAGGGCACATAATTAAATTTACCTTGCCCACATCTGAGCTGGCGAGCATGTGCACTCAACACCGAACGGCATTAGTTCCCTCTATTTTAAGAGCAGTATCCATATTCCTTTTGTCAGACTACGCCATTGTCGATCCAATCCCCGTGCCTTGAACAAGCTCCCAGCGGCAAATCGGATCTCAGCGAGAGCCTTTGTAATTACAGGGAGCTGAATGGGTGAATACGTCCCAAATCCGCAAGGCCATCCAGCGACACATTCCATCTGTCTTAAGCTCCCTTCCAACATTTGAGTTTGACTCACGAGGAGGTATTTAAATAGTGCACATCACCACCTTTTTTTTCCTCTCCTGCTGTTTGCATGGGAATTCTTTGAAGTCTTTTGAAAGTTTTGGACAAAATTTGGTCTGGAGAAATAATTGTTGTGGTATAATGGGACTCTGTTCTGATTTAATATGTTGATAACATTGCAGTGTGGATGAATAATCCTCGGCTATTGTAGACATGCATTTGACAGCTACACTATATTATGAAGAAGCACTCTCGGATATATGGAAGTTCATAAACTGCCAGTGCAGGGAGATATGTGTGTGATTAATCGTCACTTAAAATATAACTAATGTTCATGTTTCCACATTTCACAATAGGAATTATTTGTTTGGTTTTCATGTTACACCTCTGGCTTCATATATTGACAGCCAGAGATTTTTCTAACTTGCATGTCAGCAGAGTGAATAACCTGTGGCCATGCAGTGAACATGGGACTCATTCCTTGATTATTACCCCGTCATCTCACACAGGTAGGATGTAATTAAACTTGTAGAATATACCAAGGGAAGCCCGAGGGCTTCTCCGTGTCTTTCTTTCCCCAGTGCAGGCTGTGCTGGGGCCACGACTCGGCTGTAGGTCCCCTCCAGCAAAATGGGACAAGTGCTCGGTTAGGTCCCCTGAGCCGGACCGGTTTGAGCTCACTGTTGGACCTAATAAAACCCTGTTGGGGCCTCCAGACATCTCTAATGCCATCAGCATGCCTGTAAAAATGCTCTTAGTCCCTTGCAGCAGCGTAATGGCAGCACATGGCCCCGTTGGTCCGCTGTAATGGGCTCCATGATGTCATCACGGATCATCACGGAGCCAACGGTCTTAGAGCCTGGCCTGCTTTCAAAGAAAAGCAAGCATATTCGAGGGAATCGCATTCAGTTTCCATTGTATGCGCTGTGATTGGTGGGGTTTGTTTGTGCCAGACGAAATTACTGGGGAAGTTAATAACCAACGGCTTTTAACCTAGTCAGCCTTATTGAATTGGTTCACTGATTGGACCGAACGCTGTGTAGGTCTCTAGCAATAAGCTCAGCTTTTCCTCTCCCTTGCCCCCTCCTATTTTTCCAGCCTGGAGTTACACACCGAATATCCGGCTTTACATTAATTAAATCTTGTGTTGAATATGGTTTTGAATATATTCTATTGAGGAACAATGTTTTTACGATGTTTAACGACCAGATATTAGATGTCAATACTTACAATCTAAGAAGCAACTAACTTACAAAATGATCTATAACCAAAAAGCTACAACTTTCTGTCTATTTCAAGCTGGATTTAAGTACAATTTTAAATTGCTTAAGTTTTTTTTTATCTGTTAATACCCGTAAGAGTGTAACATATCTGTGTTATCGCTGGTTATTACCACCTAAAAACACTCTCTTCGATCCACCATCCCTTAGCTTCTCAGCCTCTCCGGCTGATGGTCTGTAAGTGTCCCGGTGAGAGATGTCATCCCAGAAACACTTGTCTTCTCGGCCGTGATTAAACATAAAGAATAATCCCCATCCTGCAGTTATATGGCCGTCATTAAAGGCTCACTGCCGGGCCGACCTGCAGTTGCTTTCACCCGGGATAATGGCCATGTTTTAGTGGTAGCCAGGGACGTCAATTAACATCCACATTGGTTTTATGACCTTTCGTAGGAAGTTGTGGTTTATCCGTTGCATGTCGCTGACGGCCGACTAGGTGATAAAGCCTGTGATTTCAAAGCAGTTCATGGCGGGAG
The DNA here is from genome assembly GCF_050575085.1 of Anarhichas minor. Taxonomy (NCBI): domain Eukaryota; kingdom Metazoa; phylum Chordata; class Actinopteri; order Perciformes; family Anarhichadidae; genus Anarhichas; species Anarhichas minor. The sequence goes on along the minus strand of NW_027466496.1, from coordinate 1,178,281 downwards.
TATTTTATTTGTATTGCGGGGCGTGCGTGTACGTGAGGGCACAGCCATGTCCGAGAGCGGACGCCCGTGTTACCGCTCTCTCTCCGGCGCGCGTCAGTGTCTGTCATTTATTAATAATGTATCACAACGGACTGGGAGATGATTGCGCAGGATGACTTTAATAGAGTGCCTGATAGTGGGGCTTAAGAGTCCTGACTGGAAACGGAGCGGTTCTTGGATGATGAAGCTGACTGTGGCGGAAAAACACCACTGGAGCGTGTACGGTTACATCTGTAGAATTGCTTCCTGGTGGGTTGAGGTAATGCCCTTTCAAATACGTGCTTCATGTGTAATTATGGTGTTTGGGTTGCACCCCTCCACAGGCAGGTCAGAGGTCAGGGTCAGCTGTAAAACTACACCTCGAGACTAAGTAACAGCTCACTAGGGTTTGAACATGGTCATATTGTAGTAGGAACATTTTCAAGGCTTTGTTTGACACATGCACACAGTGGAGCAGTCGTTGGCAATGAAATTCTGGTTCTCCCTCCAACGTTACTGCAAAATGTATAACAGAAAAGCATGCGCCATCTTCTCCACAATGATTTAAAGGAAGAAAGCAGTTGTTTTGTAAGTTTTTATGCTTAACATTCCTGATGTCTGACCGATTTATCTGAAACATATCTTGTTTTAGATGACTTCCTGTTCTTGCCAGTGTGATTATATAACAAACAACTTACACAAACTTGATATGTGTTTGCTTGCTCATTTATGGCAATTGGTATTTCATCGCTGTTTCTTTTCTTGCGTCAACGTTTTGCTATTGTCATAATTAAGTTGTTTTTAAAAGTTTCCTTGTTGGTGCATTTAAAGCAAATCAAAAATTAGTAAGTTAATAGTCAGCTGCCACACAGTACCGCTTTTTAAAGGGGCATTCCACTGATCAGTTAACTGGTCTGTAGAACTATAACAACTACTACTACTATTCTGTAGTAGTATAACTACTACTACAGCCTGTACAAACATCTTTATGGTACCATCTGTTGCTTTGAAGCGTTCTGTAGTCTGACATAAATAGCCCTGATGATGTCCGGGTTATTGTCTGGAGGCTTGCAAGTGGGTGGAGTTAGAAATATGTGAGCTTTTAAGAGACAGGGAGGTTAAAATAAAATATGCCGAGTTGCATTAAGGGAAATGTGGGATCCGCTGTTTTTACAAAGGACTAAAAGTCAGGGTATCCCTGCTTCTGACAAGCTCATATATGAAATGATTGTAAAATCAGTACGTCTCAATTATTCATTTCTTAATAATCCTTTTAGTGGGATGTACATCTGTTCATGACATAGATGAAAAAACAAATGCCAGTTTGAAGATGTATAACAATGGCCATTCCGAGTTCTATTGTTACCTCGCTTTCTTCCTCTGTGCTGTCACGCAATTCTAAATCTTCCCCTATTGGGACAAAAAACTCTTGTCTGTTGGAGGATCATGTATAAACTGTTGTTATGGCTGTTGTCTCGCTATGCGTCTTCATAATCACAGTAAATCTCACCAGACATCTGTTTCACAGCAGAGCCTGAGTCATGGATATAGCGAGGTGCTACATTGTCAAAGCGTATATATCACCATGGAATGATTCTCTCGGTCGAGTGAGATCATAAACTGTGAGATGGGGGAGGTTAGAGATTCCGTCATGGGCCGCGGTACCTGTGCGCTCCCTGAAGTATCGCTTTCATTTTTATCATGACAGGTCGATATTCATGTTAGTCTGTAACGCATCCGCCCTCTTATTATGTGTGCCGCCAAATTCATCAATGTTTTTACAGCACGCCTAAAAAAACACTCTATAAAACTCGTCTGTTCTCCAACGAGCATCGTGACATTTTGCAAAATGAACAAAAATGTATATCATTGCTATTATCAGTAATACCTCGGAATGTTCTCCATCAATTTTCGCCTCTTACAAAACTCTCTTTGCATTTTCCGCAAGACCGAGAACATCATAAATTGATAGCAACGGCTCCAACCCTGGAGCAGAAGTGATTTATAAAAGTGATTTAAGACAAGTGGAATGCATTCATCTCTTGGAACTAACATGTCTTACTGCACAAAGATATTGGGAGTGTGGAAAAGGTTGTTACAGCTCCAGTAGAAAAAGAGATGGTAAATTTCAATTGTTGCATTCATTATAATGTGGAGAAGAACCTACATTTGTTCACTTCCTCTATTCTGCTTCATTAATGCCCCTTTCTCTCAGTCCACATCTATTCTCATTCTTTTCTCCCTTTTTCCTGTTGCGTCTCCCTCGTCTATCTTCCCCATTTTCCACCAATGCCAGGGATACTGAACGAGCCTCGTCTATCGGAGCCATAATGAGCATGTTCGCTAAAGCACTGATTCATCGGAACAAAGGGCGCCGGAGAGAGCGAGGGAGAAGGATGGATGACAAGGGGGAGAGAGGGAGAATAAGAGAGAAAGAGGGAGAATCTGGAGTGTACCCTTGAATGGCTTTGGACTGTAAACCCCCACAGCTCCCTCCTCCTCTGGCTGTATTTTTCCTAATAGCCTCTTGGGCTATTTCTGGGTCCCTTTTTAAATGGGAGATGGGTGGGAGTGAATGCAGTGGAGGGGTGTGTGTGTGTGTGTGTGTGTGTGTGTGTGTGTGATAGGGAGGGAGGGGGTACTTGGCCCCGCCGAGGCAGTGAATAAGCACTCGGACTCGCAGCAGGATCAGGGGTAGTGTATGTGCGCGTGTGTGTGTGTGTGTAGGGGCTCTCTGTTGCCACTGGAGACAAGAGAAGAGATGCATACGCACGCACACACACACACACACACACACACTCAAACCCTGAATGTGGAACCTCCAAAGCTGATTAGTCAAACTTGTGATTTCCAATTTCAAACCCGCGACACAAATCCCGCACTTAATATTCATGCAGAAAGTAGTTAGGGCCCCCTTGCCGCCCCGCGCTGCCGTAGGGCTGCGGGTTGGGTAGTGGGTGAGGGGGTGAGTGGGTGGGGGGGGGGGGGGGGGGGTTTATTGCCTTTTAATCAGCTTAGTTAAAAGGATGGAGATGAGGAAAAAGAGGAGGATGACAGGGAAAGAGAAAAGAGAAAGTGGTGTTTTGGGTAGGTGTCTCATTCGCGAAAGCAGCAGCAGCACAGAGACACACACACACACACACACACACACACACATAGGGACAACTTCTTATCTGGGGCGTGCAGAGTGACAGGATGAGCACCCAGTAATCACACACCCACCTCTTGTCTCATTCGATCTGCTGGCCTGGAGGTGGCCAAACAAACAGACAACAAAATGTCTGTTTTTAATGAAATAGTTTACGGAACGTCTTTTATTGTTTGCGTCTGTGTTTGTGCACGCTTTTGGGCCCCGCTCACGCTTTTTCGTCAGACAAGCACACACATCATAAACAGGATTAGGGCCGCATCTGACAGACGTCGTCTCTGTTTTAGCGAGAGTGACTTCAGCGGTGCCAGTGTTTGTGTGACTCCTCCGTCTGTGTCTTTTAACCTCGTAATCGAGATGGCGTGCCGTGTCATCGCCACTTTCCCCCCCCCCCCCCCCCCCGCACAGGCAGAGAGAGAGAGCTGGAAATGACGGGTGGATGAGTGGAGGAGAGTGAGAGAGTTGAGAGAAAGGGAGGTGTAAGAAGGGAGATGGACAACAAAAGCAAGCAAGGATGTAAAAGTCAAAAGGTAAATAAGCAGGAATAGAGTTTTAACCACTTGTAAAACCCTGGTTTTTGCTGGGTTTACCCCTCGCTTGCATTGTTTACTCATCTTAGCTACAGGAATATCATATCATATGTTGTTACTTTCAGAATAAAGCTACTCAGAAATGCTATCATTTTACATGCCACAGGTACGAAACAGCTTATAGGACAGTTTGTATGGAAAAGAAAGTTTTATGCCATTTAAATTTTTTTTGTTTTTTTTTCGCCCTTATGCACACATGTTTCTATATTAATACATAAACCTGTATGTCAGTGTTTTATGGATATAATAACCACGTTGATGGGACATTCTGAGCATCAGTACTGTTGTCGTGATCATTTCCTTCTCTTGTGTCGCTCCTACTGCTTTGATTGTTTCGCTGCCATGTGTTTTCTGCCACCTTGGCTCCCATCATGCTTTGGGTAATGCAAACAGGCAGGACAATGTTGCCATTGAGTCAGTGAGTTATCCTATCTATGGCAGTTCAAAGACATACAGTCTGTACAGTAAGGTTTGATGGAAAAAGGCTCTACTCTTTGATGGGGCTCTTAAAGAATCCAAGCAGGATGCTGCTTGGAGAATCATGAATATGATTGGATGTTACTAGTCAGCTGGTAACCAAACAGCTGATGAATGAGCCATGCAAACATGAATGAAGCATCTGATGCCAAATAGCTAAAAAAGTGATGAGTTCAGTGGTCTGTCTGAACTCATCCTCTCTTTGTGTCGACATTTATTTACATTATTCTTGATTGATGCTACGTTTAGTAGTCATATTAGTCGTTCCTTCTTTATTTTTGGCTTGCTGGTAGCGGGTGGGGCTTATCAATTAACACCGGTGCTACTGTTAGCTTTTGCTCTGAAAACGGGCAGCCTATAAGGCACTGCATCGTGTCATCTCAATTTAATGGCCACCAGGGAAGTTATGACTCTGAAAAAAGGGGGTGTTCATGATACAAATCATGTTAACTGGGTTCAAAGGGTTAAAAACCGATGGAAATCTACACCTGACTAGATGATATTGTATTCAACTTTTTTTATTAGCACCTATTAAAGCAAGCGCAAGGGAGAATGATGAGCAGACACCACAGCGAAGACACAGCTGGAGAGATATAAACACAGAGAGAGTCGATGAATGAGGCAGTAAACCAAACAGAGGTGGACAAAAAGACAAAGATTAACCCAGAAGGAGAGGACACAGGGAGGCGAGCGGACCTCCACCTCCCAGAGAGCGAGAGTGACTGCAGCGAGGAGCGCCTCAACCCTCCCGCACCTCCCCGTCGAGGCCACCGCCGCAGACTCCCATCCCATCATTCATCCGGACATAGCGGAGCGGTGCAAGATGTTTCCAGTCCCCACCGCACTCCATAACTCAGCCCCTCTTTCTCCAGAGAGACGGCCCTTAAACACCAGCTCCCCCCGCCTCGCTCTCATCGCTCCCATCAGTCCGTCTCTAAAACAACCATCGGAGATATGGGAAGCAACGGCCGGCGACCATCAGCGTAGCTCTCCACATATGTACCGGCCTCCTCCTCCCTGCAGGCCCGGGGGGAGAAGAATGTGGCAGACATGCGGACGGCGCTGTTACTCAGGGAGACTTTAGGAAAAATGGCAGCAATAGAGTCTACAGGGGCTATAATTCACCAGGCGGGCTCCACGATGCTGTGACATGGTTATTAGCCATATAAACTAGAGCTGTCACCGTGTCATTATTGCTCACATCCACGTGAGAGCATCCTTTTCTCTTTTTTATTTACTTATTTCTTTTTAACCAGCTTCGGGCCCCGCTGCTGATAATTCTTTGTTTGTATCACGGCGGTGCGATTGATGCCTCTGGCCAAATGCGTTTGCTTTCCTTTTGTTGCGGTTTTGCTTTGTTTCCCCCACTATCTGACTGAGAGTAAACACACACACACACACACACACACTGGCACATTTTACAGGACGTAGATGTTAATTAGGTGGCCGTGTGCCTGCAGTGTGTTGACAGCAAGCACACACAGCGGAGGAGCCTTCACGTGTCGACTCGGTTTCCTACAGGTTCACCGAGTCCTCTGCACAACTGCTCCCAGCATTACATCATGTATTGATGAAGACGCAGTTCATTATCTCACGCATCTGTGTTTATAGGTCTAGACTTGCCTGTCAACGTGATTGAGGAGCTGAGGTTAATGAATGTGATTGGTGCAAGACAACATTTGGAAACTAGCCACAATGTTATTTTTATCTAACATTAAGCTGATAACTTATCCTTCACTTGGCTGGCATGTGATTCTAAATATCGAAGAATACAGAAAGCATAACAGAATGAGTTTTGTGATGTTGGGACATCTTTTTGAGGAGACAGAGATTTGACACTAGATCAGTTGTGCTCGCCACGAGGAGTTCTACTCAATAACGTCCTCTGTGGCTTTAAAGGAAGCCAGTCTGGAAAAACCAACATCATCACGGTTTATCCCACAACGGGCATGAAGCAGCACATCTTTAACAGAGGGACTACTTTACAAACTGGGTGAAACATTTTAAAGACAAAGGGAAGCTTTTACTAACGACACGGTTGAGATTGAAATTGTGAGATTTGTTTTTGGTGGTTGACCAATATTAGGAGCTAAAAGTGAGGATATCTCGGCCTCTCCACGCTGTTTTGAATCTGTCTCTTGTGACTTCCAGAAGTTTAGTGTTTAAACAGTTATAGACAATTTAACCTCCACATTTTGGATCATTTTGGTGCCCGATGATGTTTTTTGTTTCACATTTTTGGCAGATAACAAGAAAATGTGTCATCAGGTTACTACATGGTGTATTTTGAATTGGCCCCCGCAGAATCATAAACCAAAGGCTCCTTTTCTGACCCTTTAAACAGTTTGTGCTGCAAAAAATTAGGAATTTCCTCCACAAATGGCAACATTTCCTCCAATGTCGATGCCTTGAAACTCTGTGCAGATTAATTAAGGAATTGGAATTAAGAGGTGCAAAGTAACATTAGCATGTTCCGCTTTGTCACCTGCTGTGCTGAGACACTTCCAGCCAGTGAACAGCACAAAAGAACGTGATTTAATTGAGTAAATGGGTTGAATTTGTAATATCTGAATTATCGCTCTCCTTGTTTTAGCGCCAGTGGTTTTTGGCGTATAAAACAGGATTATTTTGAACACCGTATCTTGCCTATAGCTGCTAGCTTTAAAGAACTCAGCCGTGTTTTTACTCTAAAATACTGTTTATCCATTCGGCTCGTGACGGTATCTAAATGCACCACATCAGGAACAAGTCTCCCCTCCAGGTTTCGGAGTCTACTTTATGAGTTGAGTAGCAGCGAGGTCAGGGTCTCTGTGGCTGGTGAGATAAATAGACTGTTAGCCAGTGTTTACACCTGGGTCAGAGAGTCCCGGAGATCTCATTCTCCTACTCATCTGCAGTTAAACATCGCAGCCCATCATTCCAGAGATATGAACGGGAGTTATGGGCTGCGGGTTTGATGTATGCTGAACAGAGAGGATACAGGACAAGAGAGAAGATTTATAAACAGGCACATGTGATGTTAAAATCTCTGCTTCGTGTTTGGGCAATCCCTTTTTTGTCAGATTCAATTTAAAATGATTCCATTTCTTTATTTTCATAATATGTAGAAAAATCAATACTCCACGAGTGCTCGATAGACGGGGATGGTGCATATGGAACTTGTTAAATACTTCACTGATGTCAGTATAAAACATCATTACAAGCATCAAATAAACATCGTAAAATATGATAATCTACAAAATAGATCTCACCGTACAATAACATTTAATGCGATACAAACGCATAATTGTAATTGCACTTGAGTGGTTTATTCAATAAGGTACCATTTAAGAAAGCTTGCACACATGCATCAGTGCCCACGCCAATCTAGAATTATGCTGTCTGGTGCACACTTTCAGTCCAGGCCATTCTGATGTTTGACCTGCACTAAATGACTCCGTGACAATGACCTTTTCCAGGGCTGGTTTTGGACATTTGTTTTCCTCTTCATCGTCAGGAGCCTCTTGTCGCCTCCTCATCTTTCTCTCTCACTCTATCTCTCTCGCTCTCTTTCCTTCTGACTCCCTCTTTCACATTCTCGCACACACACTTACATGCAGGGCAGCTTAGGCGCCCTGAGGAGTCGCTGTCAATCACCCGTCAGGCTCCCAGGTCAATTTGCCAGGCTGCCAAATGTGTCATATCAGTGCGCTCCCCGGTGTCAAGAGCCCTCATTATAGGCCAAAGGCTAAACCAAGGAAGTGAACAAGGCTTTCCTCTTCATTATTTCCAGTCCCCCGTGACCCCCTAACCTCCTTGTGCTCTCTCTGCCCCTCGACGCCGCCATCCCCCATACCTGGACATAACAACGGTACAACCTTTAACCAACCATACTGGCATGACCCTGTTTCCCTGCAGGCCGCGGCCCAATGCGGCCTGATAATGCTTCAAACTCCTTCTTTTCTAAATCTCTTTCCTCTCTTTCCTCTCTCTCTTACCCTTCCAAGGCGCCCCGAGGAAAAGAGAAGTGCTTGACAAGGGGCCTTTAGAGTAGTGTTTTCCCACAATGCACTCTGCATGGTGCCCACAGCTTCCTTGTCTTTAAGTGTCAGAGAGATAGGGAACTAACTCGGTGCTTTGTCAGATGCTGAAAAGCTCAGCCTGCAAGCGAAAGCAAGGTGATTTCTTTGCTCAAAGGGATGCCCGATTGGGAACATTCATGTGATTGCAGCATTACCTCTTGTCATGGGAAACGCTGCAAAACGTTGGATGTTGGCGAAGTGAGTTGTGAGATAAAGCGTGTTTGTTTGTTCCACCATATCAATGTGATCAGTGGAAGCACCCCCCCCCCCCCCCCCCCCCCCCCCGCAGCATGTGGAGCGCCTCGTCGTCGGCCAGGTACCGTGACGCCGCAATCGCATTGGCGGCAGATTTCTTTCACCCCTGATTATTAATTGACAAATCAATTAACTGTCATCGCAGCATCTGTCTGATGAATCGCTGGTAATTAGCCCGTAGGTGTAACAGAGCCGTCCTCCGTTATCTGCCCGCCTGGCTGATGTGAGCTTGAGATGGCTTTCCCGCACATTAGCCGAACACAATTAAAGTAATTATTGATTTTTGTTTCGCCTCAGCGCAATTCACGGCCCAGGTAGCACTCTGTAAAATAAGGCCCTGATTTCTGGGTAGATTAAATTGAGGCGACCAGGGGCGTGTGGCAAAGGACGGCGGTAACTTCGGAGCGCTATTTACTTTCAGTTTTGAACCCCACACGGCTGTCGGGGGTTTCATATTGTGTGAGACATACATACAGAGGAGTAAACAAGGTTATCTGCAGACCTCGATGGCTTCGCCTCACTAACTCAAAGGCTTCAGTGTTTGTTTGTCGGAAAACAAATGAATCACAAACGGCATCTATGCGTCCTTGGTGTGGGCTTAGTCACGGTTACATAACCGGTTGTCAACACAACACATTATACATTTAATTAATGATTACAGCGAAAATTAACAGAATCCCACCTGCTGCACAGCTGCACAGTCGCAGCCTAATAAAAACACCAGTGGTAACCCCGATGAATAATGGTGTGAAGGTCTTTACACGCTGGGGGCGTGACGTAGAAATGACTCAACAATGAAAAATAGTTGTCTGTGAATATTTTGCATCAAGACTATTCATACCAGCAGCGATGTTAATTAGTGAACTTGCTCGATCAAAGTTTCCAATAGATTTGTCAGCTACTGTAAGCTGTTTTATAAGTTTCCTTTTTGCCAAGTGCCCAAAATGAATTTGAGTTACCCGATGTACATTTAGCGTTTATGTCAAGGGCTTTTATTGTGAAAGGTAAGAACGGAAGGAGTGGATCTGGTATTGTCCAGGTTAAAAGGAGTAATAAAGTTTGGTTCTTGGTTTGGATATTTGAGCACAGACGATTCAGAAACATGCTTTTAATGTAAAAACATTAAGATTTGAGCTGGTGGTACAGTAGTAGTAGTAGTAGTTAACAATTCAATTCCACACAATGCAATACATTTTGGAAGTTTTAAGCTAAAAATGATCTTTACTCGGAGCAGTGAGGCAACGTGGTAGAGACCAATTCGCTTATCATTTGGAACCTTACAGATTGTTGAGAATGATTTTTCAGATAGACCTTTTTAATAATAAATAAATCAATAATAAACGTAAGCAAAACTTGTTCAACAAAAGTTTCTTCTGCATAAAAAATTCTTCACAAAATATCCGATAGAACCGTATAATTCTAAGATCCCAATTTGTCTTGCCATGATGAGAGTCGCATTATTTTGGCCACTCCACCAGTAAGCCCAGTGTAATCTCATCGTGTCTAAATGTGCCACTGTTGGCACCATTGCATGCAAAGGGCGAGCGTGCATGTGCACCGTTTGGCCCCCGTCTGTGTCAGAATGTCAAGTGGCTTAACCCAGGGCCCATTCATCTTTGCCACCTCCTCCAGTTCATCTCGACACATGCCGCCGTCAAGATGAACAGCGCCGCATTGTAAAGCCCTGCCCCTCACGGATAAGCCTCATTCGGTCCCACGTATGGTGCTTGACCGCAACGGGAGGAGAACAAAACAGGAAGTGTGTCGGGAGAGAGTCAAAGAGTAGAGAGCATTCTTAGAGCGGTTAGGAGGCGCTAATCCTTCCTCCCCTACCAGGTGCTGAGAGAGGAGATAACCTGGGAGACAATGGCAACAAACCAGGCTTCTCCATATGGACCTGTGTGTGGATGTGTGTTAGGGCTGCTAAGCAGCAGAGAGGCGGCAGGCTGAGTGGCTGGCTGGCTGGCTGGGCGGGGGTGGGAGAGAGAGAGAGAAAGAGAGAGGCAGCAAGAGGGATAACAAGAGTAAGTGAGAGGGAGGGAGAGCCTTTTGTCTTTGTTTTGCGGGCCAAAACAGGGATTAGTGGCTTGCTGACGTTTTCTGTCACTGGTCACACTGTGCCGGCTGCTTAGAGGGGCCACGGCTCAATGAAAGTGACCGCGTTGAGAGTGACCCGCCCCGGATTAAAGCCTCGCTGACTGATCCGTGTCTGAGAGCTACTGGAATGACCCCGAAAACTAACTGGTCTATAGCATCAAAGCACCCTCAATGAAAGTACGATTCACATTAGCCAAGAAGTCAATCCATAGAGTCGTTGATAATTAACACTTTGTGGACTTAACAAAAAGGGAAAAGTGTTGAAACGATTGTCAGCTCTCCAGTTAGTAGCGCACAACCACAGAAGTTGACAGGGCGTCTCCTAGTGATACCAGCCCTCAAATGTCAGCCAGCTAGCAGCTTGAACGTTAGACGCTGTATCAGCAAATATATAAGAAAAAACTATTTTATCCACTTTTTTTTAAAGAAGCCGCAGTATCTCAAGAAATATCACTAAAGGCAAAGGGGACCGGACCCACTCAACTCATCCTAAGTTAATGGAAACATGTGGAGAGGTCACTAGCTTCAAATGAGAAGTTTACAAAACGTGCTGAAAAATACAATCGATAAATGTATTGTGAAAAAAAAACAATTAAATCTGTTTAAAGCTGATGTAACAGTGTAGCTCTTGTTGGGGACTTACCAAATCATATCCGAGTTTTCCCGTAATGTATTTATTACAAAACTGTTGAGGAACTAATGCAAGATCATATTTTCAAAATGACTCGTGGTTAGTGATGGAATTAATAAGGAAATATAATTTGCACAGCTGTGGCTCTCTGCTCGCCTGTTAACTGAAAATGACAGCCCAACACAAGGGAAGGATAGGTCACCCCAGATCCCTTTGTAAAAGAAAAAACTGTGTGTGATGGTGTGGCTTTGAAGGGGCCCGTCACATTCGATTCATTATAAAAAAAAAACTGATGAAAGTGCCGTGTGGCAACCTTCCCCAGTTACCTCAGCGCCCACACACACAGGCATTCAGATAGCTGGCAGCCCCCACTGTGAATTCTCTGTTTCATGCCTCCACTCTGTGAAAAAGTGAACCTCCGTCTGCGGGACTCGGCACTCTACACCTTTTAGAAGTCTACCAGGCAGAGACCAAAGACAATCGGGCCTCTTTGTTTCTTTTTGACTTGACTTGCCATCAGCAGTGTCAGATTACAGGCCAATGACTTTTGCAATAGAAACGTTTTCACTCTTAATTAACTTTTCGTATTATTTGCATGCGTGTGTTTGAAAAGGACCGCTTGAAACGGGAGAGTCCAGACGAAGGGAGAGATAAAGTGGGAGGGAAGAGAAGATACAGTAAACTGAGTTGGCTAGATCGCAGCCTTTTTTTTTAAACTCCAACAGGTTGTTTTTTTTTATCATACACTTTCCTCCTGCTGATAGGGAGGGAGTGGGATGATATGGCGATAACACCACATGCCTGGCGAGATAGGACATGACATAAACTTGGCCCCTACCTGAATGCCTTTCCACTTTTCACCCTCACACTTTTTTTATTCTTTTTTTTTTATGGCGTGGAGCATGAGCGAGCAGAGATACGCCGCATTATCATCCGAGACATTTCGCAACAGCTGAACTTGAATCAAGTCCCGGCGATAAGATCGGGGATGTAACACACTTCTGATAGTGTCCTTGGATGACGTACAACCCCTACTCTTTTCCCTATGTTTACAAATGTTGGCTCTGGCAATGTCTGCTAATGGGAAAGGTTACCTACCGGCAGACGCTGTGTGTCAAATGAACAGCACGTCCTTTTGTCGTGGAAGTGGATGCCACACAAAAGCCACCTTTCTTTCCCTCTGCTTTCGGACCATTCGGTTTATTTGTTTAACTCGGGAGAGCCACAAAAAGAGCCGCCTCTATGAAGCATCTGATTTGCGCATCAGCCGAGACTATCAGCGCGGTTGGACGCCATAATCTATTTTATTTGCTTTTTTAAAAATCAAGGCTGGCTTTGTTTGGCCAGCGCAGACAAGGGTGGGGGGGGGACAACAAATGCCAAGGTCTGGGGGTGTTCTGTGTTTATGGATGTCCCCGGGCCTGTCCTCAGCGACACGATGGAGATAACGTCACAATGTCCACCTTGTCCGACCGCTGTGGGAAGAGAATCGAGCTCCACGTGCCCCGAGGGGGTGCGCACCACAAACAGAAACCACAAATACAAATCGAAAAAAAAAAAAAAGCATCACAGAGCAAACCAGTTGCTGCTTTGGAGAACTAGCTGTGGCTTGTTGAGCAAAATCCCCATAATGAGGCATGTGTTTACTTGCAGAAAAGAAGAAGGGAAGAAAGGAAAAAAAAAAACCGCTTTTGCAAACTGGTGAAAGGAGACACAACAAACCTCTGCAACTGTCTTCCTCTGGTTTATCTCGTTTGAATAAAACAAAAGAACAGTCTTTTATTCTTATTGTCTCAAATGAATCCGGTTTAGTTGGTCCTTGCTCTGGGTTCTCATTTATTCATTCAGTGATGATTACTTCCCAGCTGTACGTCGCTGCGCTGACAGTCTGAACGTGTCTTGCTTTCATTACAAAGAGTAATTGGCATATTGACTTTTCACTTCATGGAGGATGGTGGTATTTCTCTCCAGTCTGATTGCACTTCTCCATGTGAGACCCGTGGTGTTTTCCTTGTTACCATCTAAAGCAAGAGGCCCGTCGTAAATATTGATGTTGAACCGCTCGCGTTACAACGCGCAGTCACGGTTCCACACCAGGTGTTGTGGGATATTCTCAGGCATCCAGACTGCGGCTGGTTACGCTGCAGATAGCGAGACGAGTTTCTCAGACACCCCTTTTTCTTGCAGTGCTCGTCTAAAGAAAACAAAAAAAGTGTCTCTTCCAACACTCGGTTCCACTAGTCTAGCACTCCTTCTCTCTCGTTTTGATCTCGGGTGACAAGTGAGGGCTCTTTGCAGACGAGAGAAGAAGCAGGCAGCATGGCGCGCGGAGAAGGTGACTTTGATAGTTGAAATTAATGAGGCTGGATATGTTTGGCTTCGCTCATTATGCCTGCACATAGACCCCAAACCCTGGGGGCCCCGGAGCTCTGCTTCTCGTCTTTGTGCCGTGATCTCTCTCTCTCTCTCTCTCTCTCTCTCTCTCTCTCTCTCTCTCTCTCTCTCTCTCTCTCTCTCTCTCTCTCTCTCTCTCTCTCTCTCTCTCTCTGTCTCTCTCTGTCTCCTGATCTAGAGCCTCCTCCACTCTTTTCTCCTTCTCCCTTCGCTACTTTTTCCCCGTCTCCGTTTCTCTCCTCCCACACCTCGCCCCGTCTCTCCAGCTCTCTCTTCCCGTGGCGCGTGGAGGAAGAGAGATAATATAATCAGCCGTGCGTGGCGAGAACAATAAGTGTGTTGTGTCGGGCCGACACGAAGCAGACACCCCTTCAAAGCCACCTTAACATTCCACTTCAGCCCTAACTGCATGCGGCTGGAGGACGGCAGAGAGGGGCGGAGTGGCTGAAATGTGTTTCCTCTGTCTGTCAAATGAAGCTACCGGGGCCTGGGGATGTGCGCTGGTGTTTCCCCCCCCCGTGCATGAACTAGTGTTTTTGTGCGAGACTTGACGCCTCCCAGAATGAGACCTAACTGTGTGTCTGTGATTGTGTGTGTTAAGGGCTTGAGGTTGGTCCTGAGATAAGGGGAACATCTGTTAGTCTGTCTTTATCTCTGGCAGTGCTCCTGGCACACCGTAGTAAGAAGCCCCATCTAATCAGAGCAGACACAGAGTCAGCATGGCTGCCAGCTCTGTGGCCCGTCCCTGGCACCGGCACACACACACACATACACACACACACACACTGACACAGACTCATGCAGAAAGAGACAGATTTTTTGTGTTGCCATCTTTACACTTTGTCCCGTTTTGGCAACATTCGGTCAATGAATGTAGCTTGTTTTTTTTTTTGTTTTTTTAATGTTTTATTTATGCAAAGAAACTGTAGTGAACATGCATGCTGTTTTTCCTTCAGCAGCCTGTTTAACACTGATCCAGTTTTACATGCACACCTGGAGCTGCCCTCGACTGTATATTCTAACTACTCATGGCACAGTCCAAGTGCTCTGCTTCAGGGTATCTTGAAGGTAGTTGTTGAGGAAGGGCCCGGTGTTTTTTCACGGCCAGTCACTAACCAGCCTGCCTCTCTGCCCTCTGGGCTGAACATACTCGCGCTGCAGCAGTCGCCTTTTGCCTCCAGAAAATGAAACCCAGTGTGTCGTTACCGCTGCCATTTTATGCCCTGTTGTTTTCGTGTTTGCCCATCCACTTTTAGCAGTGCTGATCACGTCAACTGTAGCCGAGTTTCAGGAGTTGAACATACCGATCACGCTCCTTGACATGAATTGTCTGATATTGACTGCAAGCTGGTCTCGCTGTGTATCAAGATCGATTTAGGTCTTCTGCCACGTTTTCCCATCTAGAGCAATTGCTTCGCTCCGGTTATGCTTGTGTGTGTGTGTGCCGTGTGCGCGCCTGTGTGTGTCAGGATAACCAGCAGTGACACCAACCCGCAGTGCAGTGTGGATCTTGTCCTTAGGAGGTCTAATGAATCTAGGTGGGCCTTGTCACTGCGCGACTCCACACGTCGCCCTGCCGAGCATGAGAGGCGACAGGTTTATGCAGCTGTGGCGACTCCCTGGGGGGAAAAGGAATGCAGCATGCACCCAGGGGCACACACACACACACACACACACACACACACACACACACACACACACACACTTTCTCAGTTTGCACAGTCAGACTGATGGACAGGCAAGCAAAGTTGTGGTCAAAGCGGCATTAATTGCGGCCTTCATCACCGCTTGGCAAGCAAAACAACGTGCATTCAAGTACGGAGCAGTGGTGGAGGTTTCTTAGACGGATCCAAAAAAATCCTCCAAGGTCACACATGACTTCACTGTGTCATCTCTAATACATGGTGCATGCATATTCACGCGTGTCATGTGTGCCATCTCATACAGGCTGATATCAGAAAAGACATTTTGCCAATTACGAATAATGCACTTTCTATTTGTCGTTAGTATCGCGGCTTTTGACCGACGCTCTCGGCAGAGAATGCAGCTGTTTTGTATTCTCCGACATTCAGGCATTCATTTTCATTTTAATAACTGTGAGGAAAGTCATTGACACCAGGAGATACCATCTTGCATTCGCTATATAACTGTGAGTCAAAGATTATTATTTCCCCTCTCATCTCGGTAATGAAAATTTATTCCAACTAGAGGGGCTTGTGTTTATGGGAATTAATTCACGTGTGAATTGGTGGCGGTGATAGAAACACAAGCCGACATTTGAATTACGCGTCCTGCACAGTTGGGGCGAGGGGGGGTAATAGGGAATCAAATGTCTGACTTTTCCAAGGAGAGAGTGTGAACTGTGTTTGTCCGCTTTTCTTTTTGTAGCTTTTCTTCTTCTTTTTTGGAATTGACTAGCATCATAGTTTATTTTGTTTCCACCATCGACCCGACCACAACGAGACCGAACTGTTATCTTGTACTTGGATTCAATTATGTCCTGAAAATGACAAACCCGGATTAACCATCAGAATGAGTCCCACCTGTAGCACGCTTCTCTCCTGACAAGCTAACACATGGACACCCCCCCATAATGACTTAACTAATGCAATTTTCTTTTTTTTTAGTCCTTACCATGTCAACTCTCACAGAGCAAGACCTTTGACTTTGCCCCCCCCCCCCCACAGCCCTGCTGCCTTTGTTATGCTGAGTCTTAGCATGTGTCACTTTAACTGCAGCGCCGTTTTCCCCGGCCGGTTCAGATAAATGCCAATTTGAAGCCCCGCTTGTCAGGAGAAATTACGGCATCGCATCTCGCGTTGGAGAAAAGCCAGAAGTCCTCTTGTTTACACACATGTCGTCTAAAGCCGGACTTTAAAAAGACAGCCCTTCTTTGCTCCCGAGTAAACACTCAGGGATTTAAGAGATTGAGGTGAACTGAAAGTCTTTTTGTGACTCCGGGGGGGAAAGAGAGTTAAGGGTGTAGGGAAAGGTTATGACAGCTTTGACAGAACTGGGTGGCTAGAGGGAAAAGCTGAACAGGCTTGTGCATCATGACTGGGTCTGCCTTTGCAAATAGGTCTACCGTATACCTAAAAGACATTTGGGGGGCCTCAAATTCAAACTTGCATTGCATGATCATTCTTTAATTTAAGCATAACTTTTCCTGTTACAACTGCTTTGGCCCTACGAACCTTTACTCCAACTCAACTGGCCCTGCGTTGGAACTTACTTGGCACCGTTGACTACCGCCCTGCACATGGATGTGTTTATGTCCTTCACACAAGTCACATCTGTCATTGGTCTGACTTTGAAGAGGCCCTTTAGCTGTCAACACATCTAGGTTCAGACGCACCCTCTCCCTCAGCTCTACCGTACAGGTCGATTGGAAACGGAGAAATGCGGCAACAAGGGCCAAACCCCGGCACTTTGAAACCTTCCAAGCTCATACCTCTGGAGGGAGGCAGGCGTGGAGGAGATAAGGCTAAGCCTCTACCTCTGTAGCTCCTTTACCTTTTCTGTTGCAGTGGGCCGAAGGCGGGGAGGGGGTTGAGATATCCACAGATATCCTATTGTGAGCCTTTGACGAGCCTCCTCATAAAGTTACCGTGAGGGAGATCCATCCCTCACCTGTATGTCTCCAACAACCTTGAACAAATAGAGCCGTAGTGTCACCTAACGTGGACCTGCTCCGACTGGCTTCATTACGAGATGTACTAGCGTGAACAAGAGGTAAAACTTTATTAGCTGTTAAAAAAAGAAAGATCTCGGAGACGAGAGCAGAGCATGTTCGTTGACGACGGCGTTCTTTAGTACAAGCTGTTGCGTTCACCTCCTCCGTGTTGTTTCTATGGGAACCCGGGGCTTGTCGACGGGATCAAGGTATTTCTGTCTGCTGAGTGAAGTACTTGGCCTCTGGTAGCTATCATCAGTAGCACAGGTGGTAGATTGTAGCCTGCTCTCTGCAGGTTTATTGTCGCTCGTTGATTCGGTTCCTGACATCTGTTTACTTCCTTTCTAGGACTGAAATAAGTCACTGAGCAGTTTTCGTAAAATGTTTTTTTTTTTTTTCACGATTTGTGTGTTTACCTTTTACAACGCTGTAGCAACTGATATCACATGCCGCACCCCTTTTCCCTGTTGTTTTTGTAGGGGGCCTCAATGTGATGCCACACATGGGGAAAGCGCTGTGTTTTCTCTGTTCAGCCGAGCACAAGGGGTGGGGGGGGGGAGTCTCTCACCCCCAATATGTCAGCTCCTAGCAGGGCGCTCAGCCCAGCAGGAAGGTAACTCCCTAACACAGTCCAATCCCCCAAAAAGAGCCTCCCTCCCTCCCACAACCAGTGCATGTTGCCAGGGGTGAAGCAGAGGGAGGGATGGCCTTTGCACAGCTGGAGCTTCTTCCTGCCTTCCGAGTACACAGGCAGCAGAAATCACGGAAGAGCCGCGTCATCTTTTCACAATTCAGTGAGCACACTTAAGTCACGTTGCTATAATTAGCACGCTCTTCAATACTAAATCAGCCTGTTTACCAAAACAAGATACGAAAATCTGCATCACTCAGCTGCAGGGCATCAGATGCAGCATGTCCAAGTCATTCTTGTAAACACGGGTAGTGAGTGGCAGTCTGTTCATAGGAGTAGCTCTCAGTAGCTGCGATGCCCCTACACACCAGCTCAGTCTGAGCACACATCTATAATATCTGTCGTGTTCTGCGTCCCATGTCTGAGTCATTTAGGCTTTGTGCCCAAGGTTTGGTGTTCATGCTCACTGGTCATAG
This sequence comes from Anarhichas minor, assembly GCF_050575085.1. Taxonomy (NCBI): domain Eukaryota; kingdom Metazoa; phylum Chordata; class Actinopteri; order Perciformes; family Anarhichadidae; genus Anarhichas; species Anarhichas minor. Next base: position 1,159,830 of record NW_027466496.1, on the reverse strand, counting down.
TTCAGAGAAATACGCCAAGTGCTTTGAAGACAACTGTTAAAAATAGAGGCTACTTTAGTGTTGCCATATAGCTGAATCATTAAACAAACAGGGACTCGCAACAACATGCGTCTATGTTCTCATTGCACAGCCAGCGGCAAGCTTGGTGTCTGTTAGAGCGGCGGGACGCAGGAACAAAAGTCATGCTGTCACACACACCGGCAAACACCAACTGTCCCATTTTGCAAACACCACCACATTCCAAAGCCCAGTAGATGCGTACATTATGTATTGGATTGCCACAGTTGCATCGTAAACACATACATCTCATCATGCTCTATCTGGAGCCACATTATACAGCATGCACACGACGTTTCATATGATAATGTGAAGCATGACCTCCACAAACAAACCTTGGCTACGCTTCATGCACGTCCGCGGGATTTGTATACAATTTGCACTTCAGTGGCTGTATACGCCGCCATACAATTTTCACTGACACAGCGTGCGCTTCAGTTAACGCAACCGCGCGTCCACACAATTTTTGTCCGAGCAATGTGCGGCGGTGGCAGAGCGCCACATACACAACGCATACACACTCCTGCCACATCAGGCAGTAGGTGCACGCTCTTTCATAGTCCAGAGTGGCTTCGCAGCCGGTGATTTAACGGTCATTTTGTTGGCTGCAATAGCATCCTCGCCCATCCCCTGGTGCCCAGTGGTGAAATAACAGGCTCTGGGCTCATCCACAAAACCCACAGGACCACACTTGAATCATTGCTACAATTTGAGCTATCAAATCATAATGGGAGGATGAGATTGCCTTTTCTTTCCTCGGTGTGGTGTGTGTGTGTGGGTGTGGGTGAATGTGTACATGGCGGGCAGCTAAGCAGGTTTATATTCTCTGGGCCCGTAGGCTCAGGTTAATGTGTTTAGATAGCTTACATTTGTTCTCCTCTTTTCCAACTGAGGAGAAGGTGGTTTTTCTTTGTTGTTTTGCAGTTTTTTTTCTCTTCAGAGCTCCCCGTCTTAATTAGTAGAAACTGGGAACAGTGTTGTCGGAGCCGTTGCCTTCTCTCTGGATCTGCCTCTCCCTCAGTTTTTTTTGCCTGGAATAAAGTTGCCTTGTGCTTTACGCTGTCCGAAACGGTGCATTATTTCACAGTGTACCTATTTACTTCTCTGCTACCTTTGACAGCCTGCGCGGGTCATTGTGCAGCACGGAGTCCTTATTTGGTCTACACGATGGGGAATTCAGGGTTTCCAGAAAAGACACGAATGAGTCATCTCCACATTCAGTACACCGAATTTCTTATGACATCACATTGTTAAGAGCACCATGGATACCCTTTGTGTCTGTCTGGCTGCCATGGCTCTACGTGTGTGTGATATTTTCTGTTTAATTTCCACCTCTAACCCCAACGCCGGGCCATCTTGACGTCACCTCATTCTCGTGTGTGCGCGCAGCTCGTACTTCATCCCCCTGCGCTCTCTTATTATGGTCTCACTTTGTAGCGTCATTCGTCTTTGATGTACACGACAAGTGACAAGATATCAGCGGTGAAGGAAAAGACGGACAAAAGTGGGGGGGGAAAAAAGGCCAGAGAGCAATGGATGATTGCCCCGCGGACCCACAGACCCTGTTATTACATAGCTGCCTGTGCCGCCACAAGAGCAGCGAGGTCAGTTTTTCCTCTGTGAATGTAATTCACCATCAGCTTTGTAAAGGCAAGCCCCTCTCTTCTGCTCGGGCTAATGATCGCCTTGGACAGAGGAGCGGCCGCCGCACTTTTTCGCCACAATCCTTATTGCGCTCACATTGATCCCCGTGCCTATTTTCACACAGTAATGGATGGCTTTGTCCCTCCCTCGCCGCTGTTAGTACAAATAATTACGAATCAATATGCACTCAAGGCCCCCACATCAGAATATAATTTTAACACATGATTTATTTCCACCAATGCCGCGCGGTCCCTCCCATGTGCAGGGAGTCGATGGCGGGGGTGTTCTGTGAGCGACTCCCTTGTACCGCCCTGTGCGATCAATCAAAGCAATCAGCTAAGGACCCTCGATTGTAGCCGCTGAATGAAAGAAACTGCAGCTCTAATGGCACCTATGTACGTAGGTGTGTCTTCACCAGGCAGACATCCTTGACAGTAAACACAATGGAGCCATGTTTGTGCACCAATGCAGGATGACAGGTCTTTACAAACGTGTTTTGCCACTGTGAATACGTAACAACTGGTGGGTTTGTTTCCATTATTGATAAGAAGACTGAAATAAATCCATTTTACACCTTAATCTTGGCCATGCAAGCCTTTGTGCAGCTGCAATAAGGTCTAAAATTGCTCCGTTAAGACATCAAACTGAGATTCTAAACTTGACTTGGCAAGGAGTTCATATCAAAATCATCGACCTCGGCGCTCAGAGGCCAGCACGCTATTCTCTATGCTCTCTGGCCCCGTCAGGATCGGTGAAATGTCATGCAGTGTTACTCACTGTGTGTGTGTGTGTGTGTGTGTGTGTGTGTGTGTGTGTGTGTGTGTGTGTGTGTGTGTGTGTGTGTGTGTGTGTGTGTGTGTGTGTGTGTGTGTGTGTGTGTGTGTGTGTGTGTGTGTGTGTGTGTGTGTGTGTGAGAGAGAGAGAGAGCTGGGGCTTGTCATTTGACATTTTGACGGACAGAAAAGCCGGATCACTTTGGATCAGACTCCACCTGCCCCAGCCCTTCGACTTTCAGCTCATCCGTCCTGCCGCTGCCTCTGCTGTCACACGGAGGTGTGAAAGGTCACTCAAACCGTCCCTCTACCCTCTGCAGCCAATAAGCAGGGCAAAAATGTTGTGCATGGCGACAAAACAACGCTCATTTGATTTGACCACGCCCCTTGGGCGCACACATGAAAGTTTATTTCATGCAAGAAGAATTTAGTGCTTCTTGCAGAAATAAAGATTTTCGAGGAATACCCTTTGTTACAATCCTGGACACCCTCAATACTTTGCAATGAATTCCAGAAATTCTCCAGAAAAGGGTCAGCTGCTCTTTAGTCTGGGTGATCTTTGGTAAGGTAAAAACAGTGGTTAGATATCTCAGAAAGACAAATTAACTTAACTAAATAAATCTTCTGCGACAATTTGAGTGATACTGTGAAATGTCCGATGATGAAAAATTGCATGTTTGTGTGTTTTACAACCTTTTTACTGGAGCTGGGGTCAGAGAAAAACCTCCCACCCATTAGGTGGACAGCTAATATGGGATATCTAAGAAACATCTAGACATCTCGCTGCGTCAGATCAGGTGACCATGATTCCTTTTGTTTTGTTAACGGTTCCTTTTGCAAATATGTCAGACTGTACGTTGGACCCGAACCAATTCTAGCTTACGTCATTATTTGCATGACTTGCAAAGGTGTTGGGGGCAGGAGGGGTCAGGGACAGACGTCCTGGATAAATGTCAACCACTGTGGAGTCTGAAGAGTCACAGAGATGTTGCAGATGTTGTCAAACTGGTTAAGAAAAGGCAAATTATATGAAAGATAGGGTCCTAGTGAGGCTTCCCAGACATGATATCAATCTGCAACAGTACAGTGACACACTCAAAGGAACACTAACCCAACACTCGTTTTCATTCCTGACACCTCATCACACATCTTTTGACACGCGCCATGATTGGCTTGACATTGTATGGTCTGTTTCTGGTATAACACTAATACAAACACTCAACTCAACTTTTAACTTCTTAACGCTTCAGCAATTGACGTTGAAGACCAAGAAGTGCTGCTGGCACGTGTTGATGTTTCGATCATTGACTGAATTCAGTCTCTCCGGGGTACAATCCAGCAGACGCAATCAGAAAGATGTGATGACACTCAATAGAGCTCTACGAACTCCATCCCAAGTACGCACAAATCCCCTAAAGGCAGAAGAACACTCACATACATACACACCATGGACATACACTCAGAGCAGAGAGTCTTTATGTGCTGTCGATAGACTGGGGCACTGTCTGCTGGGGTAAGTGAGAGACGACTGGAGGCTCTGTCAGAGATACAAAGAATGTGTGTGTGTGTGTGTGTGTGTTAGCAGACAGAAAGTCGGGCGGCCATCTGAGCAAAGTCCTGGATGTTCTTCCTGTGTCTGACACACACCCACAAACCCTCTCCCACGCAGAAAAAGAAGCCCGCCTAACACATTTCTTCGTGTAAAACGGCCTGTGATGCTGCCCATTTCAACAGGATTACGCTCTCTGATTCTCAGCAGATGAAACAAAAACAAATATGGCACCAGCAGCATCCGACAGATGGAGGTCAGACGCTCCGAGAAGTCATTTTTTCCAGCGGATTTTAGAATGAACCAGCTCACACTCGTGTATATATATATATCCACACACACAGACACATTGCTGAGCTTTTTCCAGTGTGAGCGCAGAGTGTCTCGTCAGCGGAGGGAGATGAGTGGTTTTGGGATTCTCTTTGATGGCTCCATCCCCCTGCTGAGACACAGTCACCTCCTTTCTCTGCAACACATTTCTCCCTTGACACACACACACACACACACAATCTCTCCATCCATCCTGGATATACTGATGATACAGTGTGGTTATCAGAAACACAGGAGCCATTTTCATCTTTTGTGGAGGAGAAGAGAAGGTCAGTGTTCGCATCGTCTTCCGCGGCAATGCCAGTCTGACTTTCATTGGCAACAACTCACACACACACACACACCCACTGAGGGAAAAGATCACAGGCAAGAGAGACAGAAGAAAGCCCCAGTGTGCAGTCTCTAAGGGTGGGAGTACATGAGAAGCTACAGGCCGGGACTCTTCAGACTCTTTCATGTTTAATGTGAAACGTGATTGACAAAGTGGCTTGCATTGTAGTCAGTGTCGCGGTATGAAGCTTGTCTTTTCTCCTTTTCTTTCAAGGTGACATTAGATCACAGTTATATCAAAACCCTCTCTACCTCGCCACCTCTTCATTACCGAGTGACCTCTCACAGAGGTGGCCCTAATTAAAAGTGGACTCTGTCAGCTTTCCCGGCTGGACGGAGCCTCCGCTTTATAGCCGCACACCTGCCAACGCGGGACGATCCAATCCGGGCGCTTCTCCTTCTGAAGCCTTCGCCCGAGCAGCATCCGAGCTAATGAACACTGCAGAGGTGGGCAGCTGGGGGAGGAAGGGGGGTCGCTTATCTGCTTTCTTTTTTTTATTTCTGCCTTTTTATTCCCTTCATTGGAATAAGTCATGATGCACCTACTCGACAGTGGCTTTGTACCTCGACAAAGGGGGGCAGATTTAAATAACTCAAAGTGCCTTCGCTCAGACCTAATCCCCAGCCCCAGTCTAATCAACCCCGCTGTTCCTTTCTTCGCTTCTTAACATTTTCCCTGTGATGGAGTGAGGCAAGACCAGATAGAGGCATTTATATGTAAGTGCTGGCACGCTAATCTCTTGGAATCCACCCTCCGTCGCTTCCATTGCTCCGCCGAGGTGTGCGTTGTTTTTGTTTTCTTTCAGGTCAGTCCCTTTGACGCGACAAGTCAGACAGAGATTTCTCGCGGTGTGAAGGACGGCGATCGGATCTAGTTTCAGCACCGAAATTGCTTAACTCTCTATAAAGCACCTCAGGCTGTAGGGTATGGGCTGTGGATCTACTTTGTTATGTATCAAACAGAGGACAAGCTCTGACAGGCCTAAGTCGATAAAGACATGATGTGTTTATTGGTCCACAGAGCCATGTAAATAATCCCGCCTCAATTTTTCTCCAATCATACCATTTACCTCATTATTTATCTACCTAGTGGAAACCTTTACCGAGATCCCGAGAAGATAAGTGAGATCATTTCTCCTGGCATGGATATGATATCCCCCCCCCCCCCCCTCTCCCCCCCTTTCCCCTTCATTCTTTGGAGCTCGAGCCCTGAAGCGAAACGACACAATAAAATACAGCTTTCTAAAGTGATGTGAGCGCCCAAAGCTCCCGTGACATTCAGTCAGGATAAAAATCTGCGGGGAGGAATCGGCACCGTCCCCGGCAGCCTTAACGTCTCACCACGGGGAGAAAAAAAGCAATAAAAGTACAAAGATAAGCTGAGCGGATGGTGCAGTTTTGGGACTAATGATGCCTTCACTTTTTTTTTGTTGCATATTTCGCCCCACCGTCTTCTGCAACTTTTATTTTATTCCGGCTGGGAGTTAATGCGGCCCGCTTCATATGTTTATTGTCGTTGCACGTTTGCAAGTACTTTCGCTGTGTTTAAGTTGTCGTGCCCAAATATTACAGCACCGTATCTTATTACAGCCTCTTGAGGAGCGGTTCGCCTACATGGGTTTCCATTTGATGTGGCATTCAGCACAGATGATGACTCAGTCCTTGAGTGTCTTCAAACACTGCGTGCTATACATTGCTTTGCCACTGAAGGCAGCTTATCTTCCCCACTTTCTCCCGCCTCTGCTTCGGGCTCTCTTGGATGTGGATTCCACTCCGGTAAAAAACTCGAGGGGTTTCAGAGCACAGACGTCTTTCTCACAGGGCTTTTTTTTTTCCACGTCCAGTGAACACATCCATTGTGAGAGAGCTAAATCCGCCGACGTTTCCCCTCTTCCTGCCCGGGCTTTGAAGCTCTCTGCACTTGCCTCGTCTGTCCATCCCATCTTTCAGCGTGTCCGACAGCGTTTATGACACAGATGCTCCAGCAGTTGGAAGGCTGGAACATCTGTTGAGCATTCCTGCTCAGACCCCGGTGTCTCTCAGCTCCAGTGTGCACCAGGAACTGATTAGAGGAAGGTGAGGAGGTGAAAGGAGCAGGTTTTTAAGGCCGGTGCCAACTCTATTAAACCTGTGTCTCTGTAGCAGGATTCAACGACTTCCCTTTGAACAATGTTTATTTATGGAACAGGATGTCTCATTCACAAAAAAAAAAAAGAACTTGCCCATTGACAACATGCTTCTCCTCTCACCGAACATCGCACCTAGTCCAGCCAGATGGTTTTCAACTAAAAGAGAAACACATCGAGATATAGTAGAAATACAAAGATATAGATACTGTACAGAGAACCTGGACATAAACGATGTGCAGTCCACTTATTTATTTCAATGAGGCCCCTACATGAATGCAGAGGGCTCCAGAAAAAAACAGTGATAATATTCCTTCTGTTAGATCGTTGTGACTAAAGACCAAAAATGATTTGTTTGCCATTGTGATAAATAAACAGAACTAACAGAGTATTAAAGGTTGTATCCTCTCCCATAACTTTATGTACAATATATCAATATGTGCAAAGTGAACATGCTCATAATTCCATGCATTGTATGCAGTATTAAACAAAAGTAGAGGGAGGTACATGACAAAACTGTATTTGTGTTATGTGGAGGTTTTTTTTCTGTTGCTCATCATTTGTCATATTCCATTCAAAATCTGCATGTATTTGCCTGCTGTTGGAGTGGTGGCTGTCTGAGTTGGTCAGAAGTTCAAACTATTATCAAAAGGCTTCATTTATCTTCTTTAACTACTCCTGAAGCATTATTAACTTCTTTCCTGTGGCAGGTGAACAATCGGGCCTTTTACTGTGTTTGAGGGCTCTATTTTCTTCTGCATGATGGAATATATCAGAGTAAAATGTAAAAGCCCTTCAAAATCTATTGAAGCACTTTGTTTAAAAATCAGCCTAATCGTCGCTTAGAGAGTCGTTTAAGACTGAATAATGAACATTTTGAAATATTAAACGGACCATTTCATATATTTTTAACAATATTTTAATTGTGTCATTTAAATGAAAATATATTTGATCACATTATGAATTGTTTTTAAAATGTATCTACTTTAAAAAGCATTATGATTATTTAAAAAAAAAGTCTAGAATAATTCTAGTGGCATCCACCATGTATTATCATCACCCCGACCTCATGCAACTATAACTTTGCATTGCATCTTTTAACAAGACATGTTTAAATAGCATCAGCTTAACAACGAGGTTCAAACAAAGGTTAAGGCTCATATACTTGTCAGCAGCACAATACTGAATCATCAGCGAGATTTACAGACCCTGTATGAGCTCTCTACAGAGGCAGACAACTTAATATACAGTGTATGAGGCAGCATGAGGCCATCCTCTTAGTGTGGGACCTCCCTCCACAGTTTCTCCCCCAGCACTTCAGAGAACACCCCCCTTCACTCTCAGCACACAAATAGGGGACCGAGTTGGCCCGGGTAATTGGGATAATAATTATTTCTGCATTTAGTGCCAGCTGGGTGCCTGAGAAGGTCAGGGAACAGCATGAGGACAGGCTTATCTCCGTGTTGGTGCTGGCTTCCATATGGCAGCAGACAATAGGAAAAGGGCCTTGGCCCCGGACACAGCAGCATGGCACAGGACATCTCCCACGGACAAAACACAACGACACACTGAGGCAGCACCAGCCACGGTGGGTCTCAGAACCGCCACACAGGCTGGCTGGCTGAAAGACTGGCTGCACAGCGGTGGACTGACAATGAAGGACAGTGAAGGGATGGGAGAGGGGGAAGAACGGAAAGGGAGCGACAGAAAGAAACACAGCACAGGAGTCTAAAAAGAGCCAATTCTATAAAGTTAAAATCATGAACTTGTCGCCTTTAAATCCTTGTCTCATTCAGCACACAAACAGCTCTGTTCTGCCCTGAATGAAACACTGAGAAAAGGCCTGTGTAATTTATGAAGAGGACTTTGACCTCTCCATTGAAACTCTACCTTTATGTGTTAGCCTGGTAAATGCTTGAGGCTGGATGAAAAGATGTGAACAGTGAGAGGTTAAAAGTCTCCTTTCTTTTCTCCGCCTTCTGCGGCTCCTTATTCAGCCGCCCCTTCGACCTCACCGTTCACTGGGTTACCATGGCACCAAAGCCCCCGTAGCAACCCGGCCGGAGCTTCATAAATCAGATTTTTACTGTGTAGCACTCCTTTTAATCTCCATCCACTGACGGCTTTATTCGATTCCGTCTCTTTGGAGGGCTTTCAATGGTCAGTCCATCGCAAAGAGAATGCCTGGGTGTATGCGTGTGTGTGTGTGTGTGTGTGTGTGTGTGTGTGTGTGTGTGTGTGTGTGTGTGTGTGTGTGTGTGTGTGTGTGTGTGTGTGTGTGTGTGTGTGTGTGTGTGTGTGTGTGTGTGTGTGTGTGTGTGTGTGTGTGTGTGTGTGTGTGTGTGTGTGTGTGTGTGTGTGTGTGTGCGCGCGCACAGGCGTGAGAAAAGGCCGATAGAAAACAATGTTGTCCAGGACTCCTTTGAACCCCCTGCATGCATTTCTTTCAGTTTGAGTTCCCGGGTGTCCCCCTCTTCCCTGTGTGGTGACTTTGAGACGGAGCCTCGGCAACAATCATCATCGTCTTTAATGACGAGTCGTTAATCCCCCACCGCGCCGCAATCATACCTCACTTTCATGTCCAAATGAGGAGGGGAGGCCACTTTTTTCTCACGTCTCCGTGTTTGTTTTTTTCTTTCCAAATGTGACTTCATTTAATTAGAACTGAACTTGGCAGCGTCCAGGCACAGCCATTACTTATTCATAAAGTGACTTCTGTTTCCGTGCGACCTGTTAATCAGAGCGACGCTTTAAAGAACACGAGCCAACAAAAAAACAAAAATACACCCGGCGGCGCCATCACACTTTAATACGGCTCACTGGCCCGTGTCACGGTCTTGTCTCGGAGTACATCTCCCAAACAAACAGCCGAGGTGAGTGAGGACGGCCCTGAGAAGACGGACGCGGGCCCAGGTGAGCGAGAGAGGAGTTAGTGCGCGACCGAAGCAGTTAAAGCGTCTGGGCTGGATGACACACTGCTCCGAGGGCTGTTTCAGTAACTGTCCCATTGATCTGCAAGTAAATGGATGAGACGGCTCTGTAATAGCCGGGACCTCTGGCTCTCAACGGCAGCTGTCCATCTGAGAAGTTGTAAGCTGTGATCGATGAGATGGCCATGTGAAATCAGATGCTGGGCTCAGGTAGTCCTGAGTCTGCCTGAGAGAGCAAAATGTGTTCTTGGTGTGTATGAATTTACCTTTTAAGTAAAGTAGAGTGTATAGATGGGGAGTCTGGGTAAGTAAGGATACATTATGTTTGTGTGAGTAATGAATGTGTCCAAATCCACACATTTTCTCATCACCAGTTTTCCCACAAATCGCAATCAGTCGCTTTATTGATTGCCAACAACTACAATTCACAACTTAATCTCAAAATAACAGATTTTGGTCGAGTCAAGCCAAATTTATTTATGTAGTCCATTATCACAAATCAAATTTGCCTCAAGGGGCTTTACAATCTGTACAGCATACGAGTCTTTAGAGCCTCGATTTGGAAACAACAAGAGCAGCAGAGGACGGATCCCTCTCTCTGGTCGGACATGCAATAGCCGTCTTGTGTGCAGAAAAACCAACATAATAAACTTACAGTCAGGACAATCAAAACTGACAACAATTTTTGCATCGAATGTAAACATATATGGAGAATGAATTATGTTCATCTCAGGTGGTGGAGCGATCAATTGTAGGATTGTGTGGTTAGGTCCCTGTCTCCACCTGCCCACATGTCTTAGTGTCCAAGATAGCTTTCAGTGTGTGCGTGCGGGGATAGAAGAGGTGTAAGTTGCTTTCGACAAAGGTGCCATGTTTGTATTTGTAGCACAGCTGGATTTTAGGTGCTTTTTTCTTTTTTCCACTGAATCTTGTGGAGATAGTGGAATTGTGTGCATGAACCCATATGTTGAAAGTTTTATGTGGGTGAACAGGTATTTCCCTGAGAACACATTTCCCTCCATGTGCCATGGGAGTGTGTTACTGTGTGTTAGCAAAGACGGGAGACCTGAGAGGCAGCCTGTCTGTATGCTGATCGTGACAATGGCGGTGTCAGGCTCCTTCAGTTCTCTCTCTTTCAGTCTGAGTAAAGGTCTAGAGTTCATTATCAGAGATTTTCCTCTTGAAGGGACACGGCGACCAGAGCATGCGGCGAGCCCTAATTACCCCCGATGCTGTCACGTAATCTTTGCCCACTTACATCCCAGACACAGGGATCTGACTCGTCTGGAGTGGGCCTGTCTCGCGTATCTATTCCCATTCAACGCAGGGAATTAATCTGAAAGCGCCAACTGAGAAATCGCCATTTCAGGCCATTAGAAACTTGTCGTGCAAAGCCGCCATTACTGAAATAACCCGGGCAGTGGAGAATATGGGACTCACTGGAGCAATGGCCAATTCATGCTACATAAGTCTGGAAATCACCCTCTTGGGTAATATTGTAATGGCCTTGTGCAAATATGGTCGTACGCTAAGGAAAACGATCGTAACCTGCCACAAGGTTTCACTTCTAAAACAGCCTGGAGACATTTTACAATAAACACAGCAACCATATAGGAGAGGAAAAACTTCTGTCTATCATAAGATGAACTCAGGGTGGGCCACACACACACACAAGCACATCAAAATGCACACATAAAAGCTGCAGAAGAGGACTGAAATAAATCCCTGAAACCGTTTTATGACTTATCTTTATAGGATGTGGTGGAATTTTAAGGATTTTCTAATTGATTCATGAGTAAACGCTGACATTTGGCCATTCATCAACACAAATCTGCCAATGACGAGTGTCAGTCAGCGGCTTAAGTTTATCGGACTGTTTATTTACTGTTTGCTGTTAATGGTAAAGCCAATGCATTCTTGGTTGCATGCAGATAGCGCATTCTTCCAGTTGCCATAAATTGTTTTCGTCAGATCTAAAAGAGAAAACTGAACTTTAAAAGACCCCGATCCCTCCTGTTACCCACGTTAAAGCAACTTTTCCAAGCCAAACGGACTTTTATTTTTGCTTCCATTTTTGGCACGACTGCCACGCCCTGCTTTGGAGATTGCCATTCTGTGAACGGCGGCCAATTGGCAACCGCTGTTTACTGCTACCAGCTGCTTTTGGTCATTGAAGTTGTTGCCTCTCTTTGACACATCAATCTGCTTTCTCTCTCTTTCCTCCCCTCTCATTAATCTTTACAAGATCCCTGTGTATAGCAGAAGTTAAGCTTTGCCATATTAACTGGCCTTTGAGGCCTTATAAAGCTATTTTTGATAACACTTTGGTTTTGATTAGACTACGACAAAAAGATACCACTTGTTGAGCTACTTTCTTCTTTTTCTCATTAAGTCTCCCGATAGGTGATGAATTGCTCTTGGAAGTGTGCAGACGGCCGACACTCTCTCGGGATGTTAGGTGTTATTGGTGAAAGATGGCCAGGGTTGGACTCCATCTCTAGTCACGTTAGAGATGTTCGTTTTCAGTCTTTTTCATGACGTCTTTCCCGGTTGACCCGTACGGTGTTCTTCTTCAGACACGTCGGTGACCGTCAGAAGTTTTAAAAGCCCGCTCTCTTGTTCTTGTCCCGGTCTTCTTCAGAAGATCACCTTGCCAATGCATGGATGCAAAAGGGTGGAGGGGTAGGACTGTTTAAAGGTGACAATGGTCTTTAATCTGCACCAATGATGATTTATCAGCTCCTGACCAGCCTCCCACACTGACTTTAAAACATGAAATATAAACTATTACCTATTACCGGCTCATCACTCACTTCATAGAATGTCTGAAGGTGGGGGAAGGGACGAAGGATTCATCCCCTTTTTTTTCTTCTTTTTTTTTTTTTTTTTCTTTGCAAAGCCACCAGAGCTCCAATCCAATTTGCCAGGCATGTGGCGTTATCCTTAAGCCTGTCAAATGCACTGACAGGGAAAGCTGTCACTTCTCACTTGGTCATATGGTCACAATCAGCACTCAAGTTATTTATGGGTCCCATCCCTCACACATTCCCCACTGCGCGGACCCACATAACAACTCACGCACTCCAGAAGACTCATTTAGTATCAACTGTTAGCCGTCCTCCAGGCTGCCAACTCCATTGTATTGTAGAGCATGCAGATGTTGGGTATTGTGTTTTATTCATTTAGTGGATCTAAGGAGGTGGTCTTGGGCTTCACAGGAACTCACCCAGGAACACAGAAAAGCAACAACGATATCAAATAAACTTCACTTGATTGTCTCATTTCCTTGCAGTTATTATACTTTAATATCAAATTCAATTTGGGGATTATATATTCAGGTAGATATTCTACACATAGAAGCTTTGTGCTAAAGATTATGGTAAATAACAGGGTATTAGTTTGCATTTGGTGTGTGGAGGGGGCTAATTATATGTGCTCCAGATATTCCTGCCTCCACTTGGACTAGCCACTGAACCGGTGCAATTGCTGCTTCATTTCCACGGCGTGGCCACTGGCTTTGTGTGTGAGTGTGTGTTTTGTCATACCTGGAGGATATGTGTTAACTCAGCAGGTTGAGCATTACCAAAGACCTCCATTGTTCTCAGCTCTATTGAGAGTTCTCCAAACACTGGCCTATAATTAAAGGGCTCACTCCTACTTAATGCTTTTGTTCCCATGCCCTCCCCCCTACCCCTCCCCTCCCCCGTGCTGGGGGTTAGGGATAATGAGCATTTTGTGTATGTGTGTGTGTGCATGCACATATGTGCGTACGCTTGTGTGTGTGTGTGTGTGTGTGTGTGTGTGTGTGTGTATGCAGGCAGATGTAGTCATAGTATCTTTAGTTTCGACCCACTGGTTCATTCATTCACACATCAGCCACCACACTGGCCATCTGCGGGCGAACCCACGGCCGCTTGGTCTCTCTCTTATTAGCGCCGGGGGGGCTAATCCTCTGCAGCTTGTCTGGGACTGAGGGAGCACCGTCGTCGCCAAGCGGCTTCCCCGTCACCCATTCCTCAAACCACCTGAAGGTGACAGTGTGTTGTCACCAGTGCCTCTCAGCTCCCTCCACTCAAAGTGCAGCCCGAACCCCGGGCGCTAATGTGAGCCACCTAACCAGGCCTGAATAATTCTCTCATTAGGAGCTTGGCTGAGTGCTTTGCTGTGTCACATTTAAAATGTGTCTTCTTTATAGGGCTTTTTTTGTTGCCTAACACGAAGCCTTGCTAAAGGGGGAGGTACTGTGTTGTGAGATAAAGTGAGAGACACGCAGAGAGAGAGAGAGGAGGTTCGTGAGAACTCCTTTCTCCCTTTTCTCATCCCTGTGATATCCATTCCAAGTTCTTCTCTTTTCCTTTTCGTGATTGCCGAAACAGCAGACAGGAATTCCTCTCTGTCGCTCTCACTCTCTTCACAGCTCTGTGTTTTTTTTTTTTTCTGACTCGGAGCCAGTTTAGTCTGAGGATTAGAAGAGATTACACTGTGATGTGGTTTGTGATAGCAGCTCATATTTGGGGGAAGCTTCACATAGTCACCTGCAGAAAGAAGGAAAGAAAGAGACAAACGTCTTTGTGTGAAATGCTAACAATGTGGCCTCATGACAGAGCCGTCCTTATTAGCCTGTCTGTTGAAAGGCTTGGAGAAACATTATCAGATCTCTTGTGTGCTCGCTGAGACCCGAAGCCCATCTTAGGTTACGCTGGTTCAAATCCCTGTGTGGCTGAGAAGAAACAACAGGACGGTACTGATGTTGGCTTAAAGAGATGACCACTGACACTTGCTTTAGCTGCTGCTCTTCTTATTCAGGGGGTGTGTGCGCTGGGAACGCTGCCACCGCCGCTGTCTTGGAGACTAAAAGCTTGTCACAGCTGACCTAGTACCTTTCTGTTGCACCCAACATGGACTGGCCCACTAAATCTCTAAGGAGGACGAAGACACTCGGAGATCACCTTTGGCCTCACTGCAATGTCACAAGATCATGGTTGATCAGGTTGTTGTTTTGTGTGTTGACTCTGCTTTCCTTCAAGCCTCATCATTTTCTCGCAGAGGTCCAGTCCTATTAATTAAACCAATTGAAATTAAAAGATATAATTACACTTGACCCATCCTTAACCCGATGGCCTTTTCCATGCTTTGATTATTGACTGCCAGTGCTCCTGATTAGCATGTCGGTCACAAGGGAAGTAGTGGCCCGCAGTCATGATGATAATTGAGATTATAATCACAGCCAATGAGTTTGTGTGTGTGTGTGTGTGTGTACGGTGGTCGTAGCGGTGAATTGAAGGCGTGGGGGTGGGGGGTTCCCAGCTGTCACAGGGGCTTTCTGATTGATTGATGCCTGATGCGAGATGATGGATGCGTACTCGCATTAAGCCGAATGACGGGCACGGCGAGGCCTGGCGAGGCTTCGGCAGTTTAAGGCGACGTTACGGCTTCATTAAGGCAGAGAGCCGCCGTGGCCATAGATCATGGTGGTGACAGGCCAACATTATGTCTGGCTGGGTTGATAATGATGTCATGAATGTGAGGGTCACAGGTTGAAGGGGCATTAACATATGTAAGGCTCCTGGAGGTTGATGGGAGATAGCAATGGTGGCATAATTTCCTCCTCGCTGGTTTGACTTTGCGACTTTATGGACCGGTGCAGATGCTCAACAACATTGTTATACATGATCTATTTTTTGTCATCATGTTTAAGGATGGGAGACGAATCATTCTAAGCGTATGGTATGTGATCGTTGATTAGTCCTTTCAGCTCTGATTCTCAGATTTTTGTCCTTTCATTCTTCCTCTTTTTGTCCGCCCATCTGTCAGTATCTGCCTACCTCCTGACCCCCACATTGATTATTACACAACATTGATAGCCTAAATTGAAACGATGCTGCCAGCCCCATCTTTTTCTTCCTTTTGCTCGTCTGTCTGCGTGGCCATTACCAAAGGTCACGACCCCTGGCCTCCTCCCTCTTCCGTCTTTCTGGCTCTCAGTCGAGGGCTCTGAGGACTTAATCCAGTAATGGAGGACACAGGAGAGCAGCCAGTACAGGACGCAAGGGGACATTGGGGAGGGTAAAGGGGTATAGGAGCTCTCCTCCTATTCCCTTCCCTTCATTTTTTTGTACATCCATCCATTCTGTAGAAGTACCACCAACCAGTCGTCTCCCCCACCCCCCCACCCCTTTCCCTCCTCTCACCACTTTAAGCTGGGACCAGCTGCACCAGGAGCAAAAGAATCATTGGAAGCCATCTTTTTAATTCTGCTTTATTACACCCACTATCAATATTGTTATCGTTTAAAAGTGACCCCGGCTGTAGCCGGGCTCTGACTGACTGGCGTCCCACTGCGCCTCTTCCGTTAATTATGTATAGAGGAAGTAGCGGCGGAACAGGGGGTCGTGGAAGGGAAGACTTGGGGGGGCTGCCTGTGTATGGGACGGCGAGGAGACCCACGGAGGGCTGGCGTTAATAATTTACCGCCGGCTCGTGGCTCGCCCGTTGAGCGCCAGGCACCGACATTTGGAAAGGGAGCGATTGTCTGCATTCAGCACAGTGTGATGCCGCGCTGGAGTAATTGAGATACTTTACAGGTGTAGTTCTTCCAGAATAAACCTGGGGGACCTCAGTGGCCTCATGAAAAACAGGATATCTGCTCGGCCTGTCAGTTGTGAAATGGGGATTTAAAAAAACAAAAAACAGCTGTACATATAACCAAAAATGCCGCAGTAGAGAAGGCAACCTTCTAATCCCACTGCAAATTATGCACCAGATGTCAAATGATGCATTTCTGAATGCATATGTAATATATGGCCAATGCACCACCGCTGCTTAGGCCCATTTGAAATCTAATATTAGCCTTTCATTATAGGTAGCCAGTGAGTGTGTCACTCTGGCAACGTGCTGGAATAGCAAACGAGTTAGAGTGGACCAGCTGCATGTGAATATCTGCATTTGGAGTGGATTCATCTGCTCATTCACATGATGATATCTTTGCATACATTTGCATTAAAGGATCATACCAGTGTTTTAATCCATCAAGTTTATTTCTACACACTGTTAACCGTGATCAAGCATACCATCGATTGTTTTTCCCCAAAAGCAAACATTGGTTTACATTCTTCACAGAACGGTATGAAAATCAACTCCCTGAGACCAGATGGTGAACTCTCCGTATTCTGTGAACACACAGTAAACAGCACACTTGATTTTATTTGGGTCAGAGTTACAGTACACTATGCATGGTAATGCAGTGGCAAATGTGGATTGTTTTTCAAGGTTTTGGAAGGATATGTTAAAGTGTTGGTGAGAAGCTCAGACATCCACGAGTCAACTGCTGCCTTTCAATTAGTTCTGCAAGTTTTAAAATCAGCATACAGGGATGTTTTGCCTGCAGGTAGGATAATGCAAAAGCGGATGTCCTCGGGAAAATAGTCCGTAAATCATTCATGCCACTTGATATCCGAGATGTTTTGAATGGCACACTGGATGAGGTTTGATGGTTGCTGACATCACAATCTTTTTTCATCCGAGCAATATTCCATCCCATTCTCTGGATTTTAGCAGGGGCTCACCCCAAGACCCGTCTTTGAACTGCTCCCTTCCAGCCTCTCTGTTTTCTTGCTACTGTGCCGAGGCGCTGTGGTGCGCCATGCTCGGAAAAACTTGTGCCTCTCTAACAAGCTGCCTGTGGGCATTCCAGCACATGAGAGCAGCTGAAGGATGAGGCCGTTTCAGAATGCAGAGTTAAAAAGTAAGTCAAGTGGGAAGGAGGGGTCTGGCATGTGGGGTGGGGGGGGCTGCAGGATCACACAGCTGTGTGATGAGCTCAGTTGGACCTGGCCAGGCAGGTTGGAGATGTTTGTAGGACTGTTAGTAGCTTCTTCTGACATAGTTCCAAAACTGATTTGTTTTGCAGGTTATCCCCTTCTATTTTCCTTCCTCTTTAATTTCACAACAATTTACTAACTTTCAAACTTCAGACGTGGCATCTGTTTTATGCAAAGCACTCGAGGCATCCACACTTGGCTGGACAAACTCGTCTCAAGATCCACATGGCTCCCTCTTTGTCTAAGTGCTGACGATGGGTCTAGCCGCTGCTTCCCCCGAAATTCTCCAGCCCTCTCTGGGATTTGGAGTGCTGCTTAGGAGAGGAACCTGCAAAGGTGACTCGTCGCTGCAGCTCCGGACATTTATTTGAGGTCACCTAATGCAAAACACAGCTACCAATTTCATATTTCACGGCGCCAGCCTATTCTAGGCCCAAACATTTTGGTGTCAGGGTCCATAAAAGAGTATACTTGGAGCCAAAGAGCATAAAGTATATCCCAGCTCACTTCTCCTCTGGCCTCTTGGTGTCAAGCTAGCTGATCGCTCATAAAAGCTGTCTTTAAGGCCTGATGGGCTCATAAAAGTTGAGCTAACCTGTTTCGATGGATACTGTAGCCTATGGCTTTCACACCTTATTTAAGACTCACACTTCCCCTGAAGAGGAATGTTGACTCATCAGATGCCTCTGTTCAACACAAACAGCTGTAACATACATGAAAATGTATTACTGAATGGCTATTATTCACCCTGTTATGAGACTTAGGCTGTCACACATGTGCTTTCATATTGTTTATAAGCGTCTTTGAAAATATAAGATTTGGGGAATTGGAGTTCTTGAGCATGATCCAGCAAAGGAATTGTATGTGTGCTTGCAAGTTTCGGGGCATGCGTTTAGCTTTAATCATTAGCATGCAGCGCAGCTTTGTCTCATTAGGAGGTGGCACTGCTCTGAACTTACTGTGGTGCAATGCCTGTGTGTGTGGGTGGGTGTTTGTGCCAGTGTGAATCCATTAAGCAGTCCCAACCATGCTCCCAAGTGTCTCTCTCTCTCTCTCTCTCTCTCTCTCTCTCTCTCTCTCTCTCTCTCTGAGAGTGAGTGAGTACCTCTGAATCAATGGACTGGGATTAAGGGCCTTAACTTTTCAAAGTTCATCTCTTCCTTCATGGAGGACGTAGCTGTCAGTCAGAAGCTGCCATGCTCCGTCCTTACCAGAAAATAACTTATAGAAAAGTTGCCATCAATTGAGGTGAAGAAAGTTCTCAGAGTCCATCATCCATATGGATTTTCAGCCGTGGCCATACAATAGTGCACACCGTGTCATCATGTTGGGTGCTTTTTGAAACGGCTCTCAAAGAAGCATGATATGCATTTTAAGTCAGTGGATGAGGAGGTCTGAAAAGACTCAGAATAAAGGTTACTGCCGTTGGATATAAATTTGGTCACACTGGAGAATTTTGTTGTATATATGTAAAAGTTCAATCTTAGCAGTTGACTGTAGTGTATGGTATACATTGACAAACACCATTTTACACTAAAACAAACCTCACTTTACCACATTTTTACAGTCAAGCATAGCATGCCTTTTTTTAACTGTGAATACAAACTTCTTGAACTGGGCCCCTTGACTTCAAATGGACAGCCACTATGATCTCCCGTCTGTCCTCCGCTCCAAGTTAGAGCAGCTGCACAGGATCGGTTGAATAATTGATCCATTTCCAGACTGCACCTGAGCAACCATCTTTTTAAAAAAACTTTTATTCTCTAGTTCTGGCCATCCAACTGGCTCTGCCAGAACATCGCCTCAAGCCATTTCGTTGGCCTCTTCCTCTTTTAGCACACCACCATAAAAGTATACCATACAGTATTGGAAGTTTTAAAACAACCAAAAGCACTTGTAGTTCCTCTTTTGTTGAAAAGGTCACACCTGTTTCCTTCTAACCACGAGTAATACATCCACACATGCAGAAACAAAAGCGCCTTTGATCAGTTCCAGCGCATTCTCATTGGAACTGAAGCCATAAAACTTGGCGTTGAAAAGGCTGGGCAGAAGGCATCGACTCTGTCTCCCTCAAATGTAGACAGCTGCAAGGCCAATTCCTAACTTGAACCTGTATTTTGGCAATTGCTCAAACAGAAGAATGAAATAGACAGAAAGAAAGAAGTGTTTTAAATGTAATGACTTGTAGAGAAGAGTGATTGTAGCACGTGTCTTTGGGGTAATAAAGCAAATTGGGGTTAAGGGGGATGGCCGGCTGCATGTGTGCCGAGGCAAATGGGGCTTTTGAAATACAGAGGGGGATAGCTCTCTAGAGGGACAAAGAGATATCTGAAGCTCATTTTCTGTAAACTGTGGTTCCATGCAGGGCAGAGCTGTTTTTTCATTTCTCACATTAGGGAAGCAAGAGATGAATGGTGCACCAGGGGCCAGCCATGCTGGACAGCCTGTTGGAGCTCTATAAGCACTGGTTCTTTCCCTTGCTAATCCGAACTCCACACTCCCCAGTCACGCCACCACCATGGCCTAGGCAGGCATCCCAGATGATGTCCTCTTAGGACCCCCAATAACCCCACATGGGCTGCTTTGGAGTCTGAAAGGATCCATGGATACACACACTCAAAATGACACACAGCTCAACAACAGCAACAGCCCCCATCTCGAAATGGGGTTTTTAGCTGGCAAGGCGCAACTGTCAGTGCATCAGTCACAGGAGGACATGGGTGAAGTCAGAGCCTGACAAATCCAGGGTATTATCAGGCCTTTGTCCAGCCTGCAGCTGTCACTTACCAGGCTAGTGGGAGAGGATGAGGGGGACAGAAGGGAATTCATGACCTATCCCTGTAACCACAGAGGAGTATTGAGGCATTCAGAGATAAAACATATGGGAAGAAAGAAAGAAAGAAAGAAAGAAAGAAAGAATGGAGAGAGATGAGGCAAAGAAAACAAACTAGAAGATATTTTTTAAGAAGAAGGAAAAGAGAGTAAATTGGAGAGGGAGAGAAATGAGAGAAGAGGGCTATATGCTTCAAATGCTTTCGTTTGATTGCAAGAATCGTGGCAGATTGGCCGATATATGCGGATTTCCTCTGAAGACTCTAAAAAACAGTTTTATCTTTGTCCCTCTCCCCTTCGAAAATGACCAGCGGTAATGCAGATCTAATCTTTTTTTTATCATCGCGGTAGGTCCCAAAGGCTGTCCATCTCACCAAAAATGCCTCATCTTTCTGTCTTTGAAATAAATGAAAGTCCGCAGGGCGATGGAATAAAGATGAGCCAAGCCTTGATGGAAGATTGCCAAAGGGCCCAAACTTAAGACGCCTGCCCCATCATCTGCTGCATGGAGATACTGGGGCCGGAGCAAGAAACCAGATAATCTGATAGAATTTCAATCAGCAGTGATCAGATAAGAAATAACAGACCGTCTGATTTTAAAGTCACACCGACACCCCAACAGTTCAGCATTTCTCACGTTACTTGGAAATGAGCAAGTCTGCGACAGCTCTCAGAAGCTCCTGTCAAACTTCTGTTGAAATTTTACCCCAAGGATCATAACACTCTGTCTCTCTCATTCTGATTGGCTGGGACTGGCCCCTGACCTCGGGTATGCTCATATGACCCATGTTACACTCTCAGTGATTGGATTACTCCTTTATTGGCCAGTGGCAGTGTTTATAGGGGCATGCTGAGACTCAGCGCGGCTTTGATCCACCAACAGAAGCAAATAGGGGGACTAGGGCCATAGTTTGCATCCTTGGCCTAAGCCTCGTGGTGTGTGAGACATCTGCCAAATCCACCTGGATCAAAGGATGACTATTACACAGACAGGCATCCACATACCCCCAACTGCAGCTTTAGAGGGCTCATGACCCCTGTCAACAGGTCAGGTTGAAAAACACAGGTGGGATGGGGGTCACACACATGTATGCACATGGACACCATTGGTTCTGAAACAAAAGCTCTAACAAATGGATTCATGTATACATTGTGAAGTGTGATTTAATCAAAACGCTATATTCATCACAGGTTCAAAAAGCTTGGAGCTTATTTGTTTTTTGGTGTTGTTCCCTGGCATTTTCCGACTTCGGCAAGTTTTTATAATCCTTTCTTAATAAAGGGAAAGGATGAGTTGGAGCAGCAGATCAGTAGAGGGTCTGTTATTGTGCAGATGGACCTTGTTGTTTGACCTGACTCTGCATGCTTCATAAATTCACCTCTCCCAATAAGCCCTTAAGCTCTCAGGCAAGCTATAAACACAGCAGCAGTGTGACGTTACGCAATACAAGGTGTCTGTAAAGTGAGGAGAAGAGAGACGGGGAGAGGGAGAGTGTCGGCTTCTTTGTGTCTCTCTCTACGTCCATGGGCTGCAGTCTGTGTTGCAGGGGTATGTTTGCATGCATTTGGGAGCGCAGCTCATTCCAATGGCGTCAAATATCGGCACTTTGTTACTCCCCTCGGCGTCTGATACCAACCCACAAGACACCCTTTAAGAACCATCTGTTTCCAACTTAGTGGTTCTGTTGCCTGGACCTGAGTAAGTGTTTCTGTTTAAATTCAATATGTTAACCAGGAATTTTACAAGGTGCGACTGCGCAATGGGCTACCCCATCACACGGTCACCCCGCGCTCCTAACCCAGTGCATCAGAAAGTGGGGCCAAAGCGTGAATGTGTGACGAGTTGGAATGAGAAGGTGTTGGGGACCAGAGAGGGCTGACATATCGCCCTGTGAACACGCGGATGAATTTTGAGTGAATGTCATCATATACAGGAGGGAATGGACAGGGCTCTGGATAGGCTGTGGCACACGGATACTTTATCTGCATGTTTTTTAAATTACTTTACAGGCGGCATCACATTTTCCAGAACTGGGATTAAGCCCTGGAAGCTTATACGATCGTGATGCAGACAGCCTGCCTGTACCCCCGAGTACACTTATACAACCTGTGACCTTTTTTCCTTCTGCTCAAACATGTGGCTTATAGCAAACTGATGAGCAGCGCTCATTCATATTCCCTCACACCCGTCTATTGTTGGTTGGAGTGACACATTCATCCTAATTGCGGAGGTGGTGTGCTGACGTACATTGCCACCAGTCACCACTGCCCCCCCCCCCCCCCCCCCCCCCCCCAGTATTTCCGTGCAGCTCTTGTTCTTCAGGCCCATTACAGACGTTGATGTGTCCACAGGGGAATTTATAAGCGGTGATACCTGATGCATCGCCAACGATCATGCTGACTAATTACACATCGAGGTGCCCAAGCATTGGGGAGCTCTCAGGGAAGGCAGCTGAATCCATCTTCTTTATGTATGGAGACAGACCGGCTGTTACAGTGATAGTGGCGCCTCTTCGTGCTTGATTCCTGCTCTTTCCCTGCGCAAAGCTCTCCAGCTCTTTTTTTTTTTTTTTTTTTTTTTTTTTTTTTTTTTTATGAATATATTTACACTGGAGAATTCCACAGAGTGGTTTCGAAGAATCCCATCTACTTGGTACCCCCGTGGTGGGTGGAGGACCACGAGGAGAAGCCCCTGCAGATAATCTAGATATTGCACAGGCCTCCTTTGAACTGCCATGACAAATTCACCCCTCGTTAAATCCCAACCCCGCTCCTAGTCCCTACGCGATGCAATTTCCATTTGTAGCACTTTGAAAAATATATCGAAGTGCCTTGCCGCGAGTTCTTTCATTTGCCAGAGATCTTGTCTTCGCTGATCTTCTCCCTTTCCACACCCCAGCACTTCATCTGTCACACAGAAATTTGGTAATATACAGGCCGACCCTCTTTCTTAGATTGACGCTTCAGTGCGTGAGAGAAGGGCAATAGGTCCCTTTGTGTAGGAAGTGTATATGGACACAAGCGGTCTTGTTTTATAGCCTGGGTTGTGACCCATTTTCTGGATCCCCAGCTGGCTCCCACTGCCCCCACTGGTTCCTGTAGTCCAGTGGCGCATGTTTGAGAAGCTGATGCTAGCACTGGCCGTCCCTGGAGGGTCAAAGGGAACAATTTACGAGTGTGTTTGTTTGGAGTCAGCTTGGTCTTCTCTTTGACCAGCCTCGGGGATTAAACTAATTGCACGCATTGGACTGCCCAGATCTATGTTTGGTCTTTTCCCACCCATTGCAGTCTCGTCAAAACTCTCACACGAGCCGAGGAAATGCCATGTACTGTATTTGAACATATCTATTAGCAGGCATATATTAAGGAAATGTGAAGAAAATGAATTCAGAATTGCAGACGTGTTTCTTTTCTTCTTAATTGCTGTGTGGCTTTATGAATGTCTTTGCACATGAACATGTCTTTGGGGAAATCTTGAAACCTTTGGGTTAATTGCTGTTTTAAAATTCAACAGATGGATTCAATGTTCATATGGAGTATATAGCAGTGTTAGTCATACAGAAACTAATGGATTTACATCACTATTGCATGCTGCCCTTGTAGTTAAAGGTATTAAAATCTTGTATGATAAAAGAGAGCACATTTTGACTCCCATCCTTTATCAGCCTTTAAGTGTTGCTATAAGGTTTGTACATAAAGTCTATGTTGCTCTGTTGTTTACAGGCTTCAATTAAGTCATTTCATTTCTTTAACATTGCATATGCTATTTAAGCAACCTCATGCCAATGTAAAGGGAACATTGATTTTGTAATGAACAGTAATAGAAGGACCTCACCATCACCCCACAGAAGCGTTGGCCACCTCACACCCCAATGAGCCACTTAATTGCCCACATCCACATAAAAGGCCTAATGCACGCTCCCTGCGCTCCCAAACACATAAAGCTATAGGAATCAAATGGACTATAACTAATACAATTGATTTTGATCAGGCAGTACGGATCTCGCACTAACCGCGCCTCGCCATGTGCTACTCAGGGGTAATGCACAGAGATCCGTTCAGCCTTTATGACATGCTATTCATTGTGCTTTTAATGATGCTTGATTGGCAGCATGTCCTAGTGCCCATTATCATCAGAAGGATGTGCTCATTCTAATCTGCAATTATCACCTTAATTGCGCCCAGAATCCTCTGGGCCCAAATAAGCAATCACTTCCACCGCTGGCGTGCCACCTGTAAGTGCTCCTGAGGAGGACACGCAGAGTGACAGGGTAACAGGTCCTGGCTGACTTTGTCTCCTTCCCTTTCCTCACATGCTCTTGATTAACCTTTCCCTTTTTCCTCCCAGCGCCTTCATGCCTTTATCTCCCTTTTCCGTCCCTCACCCTATCCATCCCACTCCCTACATCCCCGAGCTCCCATCCCCTCCCAGCACAAATTCCTAACCTTTGGTCACTTTCATCCCTGTGGTATGCATAAATACAGGCCCATTATCAAGACGGTTGTCTCGCCATAATTATGCATTTTGTCATGTGCTGCCTCTGTAGCTGGTGATAAAAGGAGAGCCTGATTAAGCTGAGGGAAGGCTATTGATTCCTATTGAGAGGGCCCTCAAAGCCCTTTAATGAAGGGGATGTAAATGAGAGTTTTCCACAGTGTTTAATGACTGCGTGCCATAAAAAGGCCAACATTCTCCTGCAGTGTAAAAGGGACATGCATCACTCACAATGGTGCACGAGGGACACTTTCAGTCATAGGGATGTTCAGGAGTGAAAGAAAAAGCACATTGAGATGTCAGTGAGGTGTGCAAAAGGGAATCATAACTGTCAGATCAAAAGGATCTTCGACACAATTTAGTGGGGTGTTAGGGTGGTCAAGTGAATTATTCAGATATGAAAAAGCATCAGTAGAAACAGAGTAATGTTCCAGGTATTATTTCTGAGTGGGGGCTTGATGAAAAGCACCTCCGGATAACCACTAAGGGCCTGATCAGACAGAGACAGGCATTCGGTAAAAAGGGGCGCATGGAGCTTTTTTTTTGTGCAAAACACTTCTCTCTTATTAAAATCCATTACAAATAGCCGTCACAGGCTGTTCAAACGCGCTCTGTCTGATCAGAGCCTAAGCGTGCGATCTGGATTCAAAACGACTAGTCCCACCATCTAACCTCCCCTCTCTCTCTCTCTCTCTCTCTCTCTCTCTCTCTCTCTCTGTCTCTGTCTCTCTCTCTCTCTGTCCCAGCAGTCACATGGCTCCCAGTAACCACGACCGGATACAAATGCTGAGGCACGAGTTCGAGCAGTCCAGGCAGGAGGACGACGACGTGGAGGACCACAGCCACGCCTACGGCTTCAACCAGTCCTGGGTGAGTGTTCGGAAAGGAGCTGCGCTCCAGCAGAGTGGCGCTGAGCTGCACACGCCCAGATACACATGCTCCAAAATACCCCTACACCCAGAGCTCTTAGAGTGATTCCCCCCCGATGCACCACTGGACTCAGATTATCTCCAAATCCACCGGCAGTTTAATAGCTTCCTTACACTGAAATAGTTCCTCAATCTACTTGTGACACAACCTTACTTTGATCAGAGTTGGGCACTACTCAGTAACAGCATAATAACGCAACTGGCCTTTTTTTCTTCTTTTTTTTTTTTTGCAACAAGCACTAACAAATCAAGATTTTAGTATTGCAATGTTGCTAAAAAACATTAAATGTCATTTTTTATTGGTATTCACATGATGAGTGTAGCTATTAATCAGTTAATTTGATCAAATATACAGTAGATTAAAATATATTACAGTAGATTTGATTCTTTCCAATTCATGCTGGTGATGGAGAGTGAGATAAACCCCACTGAGCATGAATGTGAATTGTTTCCTGCGATGGTTCCCAGGAGAAGACATTTAGTTATATATATCTGCAGACTGCAATTAAGTAGAGTCATAAATTCCTGCATCCCGGGATCAACTATAATAACAATCTTCCTTGTCAAATGAATAATAATTGATTCCACACAGTATGAAGCCCAGCACAACATTTCAATGGTTCCTCGAAGTGAATCGTGTGACACCGTCATCCTTCCGCAGCGTCAGTGTTGTACGGCTGCCAGACTATCTGACTCATGTCCCCGAAAGCTTTCGGTCAAATTTCTTGGACTAATTTCCGACCTTTGACCTGGAACTAATTGCTAATTACTCACATCTGTCTGGTGCCTTTTCTGTCTTGGAAGTATGACACACTTTACTGTACGGCGTAAAGGGGGAGAGCCGAAGAACAAGGGGAACATTCGATGACAAGTGACTATTCAGGTCTTTGAATCAAAGAAAGGGGTGAGAGATTGCAGACAGTGAGCCACACTGTTCATTTTCATTTCCATTATACTTGATTAAAGGGATTTTTAAATTAAGAGGTTTTAAATTAAAATTGGAGAGGTTTTTTTTTAAGCCGTTCTCCTTCTCTGTGATTGATCTCTACCAACAATGGGATTTACTCCTCATAATTGGAAAAATGTAATCAAGTTAATTCCTTTGCTAATTCATTCAGACCTGATCTCATATTCCTTCCTGCTGTGCAACTGCGCCGCCGAGTTTTTAAGTAAAGAAACACTTTCATCTTTCCACAGACCCTTTTATATCCCTGATGATCTCAACATGTGGTGCTGCTCACTTAACTTCTAACTTTGTTAGGAGGGATATAATTTAGTGTTTCCCAAACTCTCTTTCTGGGGACACATTAAACAAAAAAACCTTCACGACCCAATTCACAATAGGTCTTGTCTTTTAATCATGAAAAGAGCAAATTAGCGCGTAAATGAACGTCCCTGGACATTTTTACTGCCATTTCCACATCAGCTTATATTATCGAACAGGTAAACCAACCATTTCCAAGAGCTACTTTGTATCATACATGTATTAATGACAACATATACACATTGTAAATACTCATTGGATGACAATGTATTTAAGGTCAACCGTCCTTAGGAGATGGAGCAGAAACTATTTAGAGGTCAAATATTTGTGTATTTTTTTGCAGTTTAATGGCCTCAGACCGACGCAGCTTTTGTTGTCCTCTGACTTCTTCTGGCCTAGCTGTAGAGGAAAGAAGTCTAATTGTTTCACCAAGCGAAGCTATTTTCTAAATTAAGGGTCAGAGTGTCAGACCTTGAAAGTTAAAATAGTTGGCATCCAATTATCAATGTCAGTTTGTCAATGAAATTGGTTTGGAGTGGAGGTCGGGTGTGTCTGGGGTCTTCTGCTGTTTTTCCCATTGCCTGACACCATGTGTTAACACAGAGGTTTCCTTCAGCGTTCGTCCTCTCGATGGTTGAGAATCACTAAAAGTGGACTTCTCTCGCCACTGTAGTCCTAATCTCTCCCTCTTTCCATTCTCGCTCATAAAGAGAGAGGTTAACTGTTTGTTCAGCACTAAGCAGTCTCAGTCTGTCTCTGAGCTCCTAATTGCTTGTGATTGTTGACATTGTTGAGCGTACCCCCACTACTCCACTGGTAATAAGATATAGAGCCAGCCCTGGAGTATTGAAGTCTATTTTATTAGTCCCCTTTCATGTTATTTTAGTGCCGCGAACAAGGATTCACAATGGCAGAGCTTGTTAGGAAAGATACAGGCGCGCCCGTGCTATCTACGTGTTAACAACGATTAGAGGAACTCCAGGGAAGTCCCTCCTTAGCCGGCATCCAAAAGCAGGATGGAGATGGCTCTATTCGTGAAGAATGGGGCAAACATTTTGATAAGAAGAAACAAGGGAAACTGTGGCACAAATGTTAGGTTACACGTTCGACCGTTGTGTGTTGGTGAAAAGAGAAAGAGAAAGCCTTCAGAGATGTACAGACAGAGGCCGTGGTAAGAGGTCAAAATAAACTTGTATCCTTCCCTTGTAGATTCCATTTCAAAGGCATATTTTTAGACTGATTACGAGCTGAAAACTCTGTATAACTTTCAGAAAATTAACCTGTTTCATTCAACTGTGGCTTTTATAAGTGCAGTGCATTAGCATTTTCAGAAAGAGTGTTGACGTACACTGTAGGACCTACTAAAGCTGCTTTTTGTACAGAAATTGATGTCTTTGGTTTTTACAATTTGCGCTCTGAGTCATCGCTGAATGTTGTCTTGCAGGGATGAAAGTGAAACCTCTGTGACCCCCCCCCCCCACTCAAAACATTCAGTGAATGTAACCATGAAAAGGCGAGATGCTTCAGAAGGCAGTTAAATGCCTACCACATCAAAGTCTGCAAAACTGCACTTTGATGCACGCGGCCCCTGAGTACTCAAGGTTGCATCGTGATGACTTCCACACAGATCCACCAGCCAGAACAGGAGCTAGCATCTCAAGGCATGGCTCAGATCTAATATTTATACTCCATATTACTTGTAAAAACAGACGGCACCAGCTCAGATTTGCTTATCCAGATATTGTGATGACAGTAATATTGACGAAGCAATCTCAAGGTCCATTTAGTAGCTGTTGTGGATCAAATCACATGGTCTTCATCAGGCAGATGGAGTTTTCCCAGATGTCATGGAAATGTAGCCGTGTACAAAACCATCTCACACCCATTTAGAAGCTGTTCTGGAGCTTTTGATCACATTGCATGACCTTCATCAGCAGATGGTGTCTCCGCAGTTGCCATGGAATGAAATGTTCAAATTTCAATATTGTAATCGTCGAAAAAGCTGCATAACGGCTACTAAATTTACCCAGACATGAGCCTTTTTTGCTGTTTTGTCAGGAGCTAATTCCGGGTTACAAGAATGAACTTTAAAACTCAAGTAAAACTGGTACAGATTAAACCAGATTCTGGCACCAAATTGGTCGCCTCCCACTACTTTTAGAATAGGGCTGAATATTTCCCAGATCAGATGGTTTGATGTACACTGTGAGTGGGGGTCATGATACCCGATTCATTGCCTGAATCAATGCAAATTTGGTCATCCGATCATGCCAGGACGCATTAACTGTACTGTCGGTCTCAAATGTACGTATATCGGATCTTGCGCACATATGGATCCTATCAGTTAGACCACATGCCAAGGTAGCCTAGCGCGCGTTGACTTCCGATCTCAGTGAGGTGTGGACAGCATGTGGGCACAATCCGGACAATTTATCAAATGTATAGGTGTCCATCATCTTCCCTCCTACAGGGGAGTTCTTCTCCCGAGGAAAGTAAAGGGAAGAGAGGAGGAAAACCGGGGCTGGAGCCCAGCTGAGTTACTGCTGAGGAACACCCATCATTCCCTTATGTTGCCCCGTCAAAGTAAAAGCTTTTAAATAACAAAATAACATGGGACTATTATTGTGAACAATTTAGAGGAAAATAAATGTGTTTTTAGTGTGTCTGTCCGATCACTATTCGATCAGGCAGGTCTCATTGAATTGACAATTGTGGACTCGCATATATGGACATAGCTGAGTTACGATCTGGTGCACCCGATCACAAGTGTCACACTCAAGAAACAAGCTCAACCACAACAAGCTCCAATTTCCCCTCACGGCTGATGACAAAGGATCCGTTATAAACTGTAGTCAGCTTGTTTCATTATTATTGGAGTGTTTCACATGTTGTGGCTTAAACTGTAGTCTTGAGACGGACCAGACTGTTTGCATCTTCCAGACATCTGCTGCTCCATGTTTTTCTTGTTTTCTTGCATTTTTCTCTTTGGTTAGGATGTGGTCGTGTTTCAATCATTTTTTTGGAATTGTCACTGGACAAAACCGACTGGCGGTTCCATGCTTTCTTTTTTTTTTGTGTGAGCTCCATGTTTGTCAGCTGATCCGTACAGTGTGAGCTTAAAAATCACAGGTTCTGGCTGCGCAGAAAG
Organism: Anarhichas minor; assembly: GCF_050575085.1. NCBI lineage: Eukaryota > Metazoa > Chordata > Actinopteri > Perciformes > Anarhichadidae > Anarhichas > Anarhichas minor. Next base: position 1,129,603 of record NW_027466496.1, on the reverse strand, counting down.
GCCCATTAAAACGTGTAGTTTGGCTTCACATAACATCCAAGATGAAATGTTTGCCCAGCTTAAAGTCATATTCATATTTAATTCAATTATTTGTTGCTTAATAGCCCCCGGTGTCCTCTTCTCTTAAAAATATATCACCTCTTAGAAATGTTTCACTTCTGTGGTAAAAGCAGCGAACGTACAATAAAGTGGTGGTCATAATGAGGAACCGGTACAGCAGTGTGAGGTGCGAGGCTCCCTCTGTGTGAGTTTGACCCCCGGCTTGTCTCCGGGGTGTTGGAGACTGAGCTCAGGTATGTCCGCTGTGAGCACCTGTAATGACAACGCCGAGGTCAGTCCTCGAACCCCCGGCTTCTCCTTAATGGAATAATGACCAGGACGCGAGAAGCCCTGTCTATCATGCTCCCCCCCCCCCCCCAAGCCAACACACACAATTAGAGCTGGCGTGTTTTCTCTCTCTCCCCGCCGCTCCGTGAGAGGGGATTTCCAGATGTTCATCATAAAGCGCTATGTATTTTCCAAAGACTTGCTCTCTGTCTGCAGCAATGAAATCAATTTGTGCTGTTGGGTTGCAGCGCCAATGAGCATGACCACACAGAAGAGTGTGAGCGCCATGCTGCTACCTTGGATCAAACGCAGCAACGGCAGCCTGTAAAGCCCTTGTTTATGTGAATTCCTTTGATTTTTACTATCGCTCTATCTGCTGCTACCAGGCTGCATGGGTCCGCAAGCATTTGTTGTGTTTATGGAATCTCGGGCTCCTGTGAATGTGGTGCTCTATGTTTCTGGGAGTGCAGCTCACTCCTTCCTATGCGATCGTGTGAAGACTGAGCCGCTTTTAGCAGCAGTCACTTGACTTCCCAGGGCTAGAGAGTTAAGACAACAAAGCTCTGTGCCATGACAGTGTGTGAGTCCCTGGCTGAAGCCAGTTACTCTCATACATGGAGTGTGTTGTGTGATGCTGCCAAGCAGGACTGCATGTATATGTTTTAACTAGTGCTGGGCAACGATTAAAATATTTAATCGCGATTAATCGCATGGATTTTTTGCGATTAATCGCATTGTTATGGCAAAATTCAATAATGAATTCAAAAGTAGTGTATTGCGCACTTTTATTTTAAATATGAACAAAAGGGCAATAACATTTGGTTCACGAGATGCAGGTAGCATGTTTTAAACTTAATGTGAATATAATTCATACTTTGTTGGCATCTTATTCTGAAAACCGGATGTTCGCCTTAAGAAACCGGATGTTGTCTTACGTTAATCTTTCCGCTAACTTTCAAAGTCCTTTGCTCACTCCCGATCTGTGCCGTTTAAATGTGTTTACCGTGAATTTCAGCATATAGGTGCACTCAAATTACTGACTATAGGATGTTTGCTGGCTTTTATCCCACTGTTCTTGTCATCCTCTTGTTGTTATGTATATGTATGTCTCTTGTCTTTCAATTAAAAAAATAAAATAAAAAAAATAAAATTATAATAAATAAAAAAATGCGTTAACGCGCGATAAAATAATTGTCGGCGTTAATTAATGAATGCGTTAACGCGTTAACTTGCCCAGCACTAGTTTTAACAAAGCCATTTTGTCCATAATTCCACCTACTTGCAAGTGAATGAGCATTTTAACAGTTTGACGACTCAGATCATGCAGAAGAGGACCATAACATACTGTAAAAAAAAAAAGCAGCAGGGAAATCCTTTAGCCTCTCTTGGTTATATCTTGATCGATCTTTTTGTTCAGCTTCTTTTCCAGTTTGCTCGGCACCGCTAGCTGTCGCGATTGCATGGGTGATATATGATTATGGATATTGCTGTTCGATGTTGTGCGAGTAGCGAGCATGGTTTACTGATCTCATGATTACAACCGACATAAGCAAAAGGACTTTATGCCAACACATTTGAACAACATATCGCACTCAAATCGCAGCTTGTTGGGAGTAGGAAATGTTTTTTTTATTTTTATTAGAAATGCAATACTGTTGCATTGTTCAAAACACATCTGCAGTCAGAAGCGTGCGTGTGCACAGATGTACGCCATCGCCTGCACACTAAATATGCTTTAATACCAAACCTGTGTGTTTGTGTTCTCAGATAAGATAGAGAGCAGCGGGAGGAGACGAGAACAAAGCGATTACACTTCTCTTACATCGACATCATAGTACATTTCAGCACTATTACCCCACACATTCATCCACAAAGATAGCTTCACGGCAAAGAGATAAGACTCGAACATTTCGTTATGCCATTTGTGCATGCTGTGGAGTCCTGAAGTGATCTAGAGATAACCAGCCCGACCTCCCATCCACCATGGTTTCCTGGTCTAGGGGACCCGGGAAATGGCAGACCACACCGCTCGCTCTCAGATGGATACTACGCCCGGAGTCACACACCCCAGCGACCACAAATGGACTGGGCTTGCTTATAATAAATTGTCGGAATTGGGTTCGAGGACTTAAAGAGAGGATCATTATCCAACTGCCCTTTTTTTTTTTTGTCAGGATGTAATGTTTCGCTACCATTCTCTCACTTTGGTCTCGCTCTGTCTGCCCATTAGCAACTTAAATGTCTTCCATATGTTTGTGTACAGCAGGGCTGCTTTCTCAAAACCGTTCCCTATGCAGTGCGCTACAAAACACAAAGCATCATGAGGAGAGTGGGCGGTAAAGCCACATGTGAGTGCTGACCCATCGCAGCAACCTGCTTTGATATCTGAAAGGTCCGTGACCAGCTCTGAACCAAGAAATATTACACCTTGGAACTTTTAAAGCTAAACGTCTTCCCAGCTGCTTTCCTGGTCCCGGATTTTTGATAGCTGCAAATAATTTTCATAATTACGACCCCCCCCCCCCCCCCCCCTCCAACTCACCGTCTGTGAATGCTCTTGTTTAAACAGGTGATTCCTTTTCTTTCTTTTTTTGTCCCTGCCTTGTCTGCGACACCACCAAGGACGCAGGGGAGCGATAAAAAGCGTGCCGTATCGACATCATTTTTCACATTACTGGATAAAAAGGAACACGGACGTCTCTTTGATTCGATTTTAACAAATGTCATGTTTTATATGGCATTGTATTCCGGGCCCAACATGGAATAATCTGATTCTCCTCCCCTGGATAATGACATTAAGCTGACAGATTTTCTCTCCTGGCTATTTCTCATGCATTTCTGTTGGCATGGCGTCACCCGCCTCAACAACTTCAGTTTCTCAACCGACGTGTCAAGCACCTCCGGATTCCTCACCACTTCCTCTCAAATCGCATTTAAAAACTTTCAGTGTGCGTGACTAATTATTTTCTCACCACCACATTCGGCCCCAGTAAAATAAGTTCTCCTTTCCCCCCCACTGTTCATCTGATATTCGTTCAGGTGCTCTACACGTTCTGAGTTGCGGGGAACGTGTTGTTGCAGCGAAACCTGAAACATATGAGTCCAATTCACTTCACCCACGTGGAATACTATTATTTTTTAGGACTTGGAGTGCTCGAGAAAGGACTTCTTATTGGCGCTGAGCGAAATGTAATTGCGCTGTTATTGCAGCTGTCCAAGTGAGGAGGAAAGCAGCCATTTCGACAGCACAAGATGTTTCCAAGAAGACAGTTTTGCTGACAGCCTTCCCATCCGCCAACTCACCTTTTCCGCATCAATCCAATCTGTCGTGTTACCGCTCCTTTACGCAGATTTTTCACATGTCAGAAAACTCTGTTCAGCTTTTAAAAACACTTAAAAGTGTGAAAACTGTTGGTTAACATCTCCTTTATGCACACTAACCGTCCACACCTGCCTACCACATTTACCGTCCGAGCCTTATGAAAACTGACACTTGGTCAAGCCCCGCTAGCAACACCTCCTCAGCTCGCCTCTGTTTAATTGGCTTGTCATGTTCTTTCATCAGCCAGCTCGTTAGCGGTGTGCTAGTGTTGAGGGAGATGATATCTCCATGTCAACCCCGCCGATGATCAGACAACAAACACACACACACACACACACATACACTGGCGCAGGTTAGTGGTGTGTAGTCGAGTCACACGTAAAATCTGTGAAATGAAGCAGTGGCTGGTGATACTCATCTATATTTTACGTCTTCAGCATACTAGTGTTCAGAAATACACTGCACACGTTTAGCAGAATATCACAGAGAGTGGAGAGAGTAGTTAGCATTAGCAGAGGATTGTAAGATCCAAAGGCAAAGGGCCAGCAGTAATGTGGCCAGTGCGTAGATTGATTCTGAGACATGCTTTCTAAATCCAACAAAGGAGCACGTACGTAGCTCCAAAATCATTGATGCATGGATTAAATCTGTCAGCGATAAGGACATTAAAGTCATTTAACCACATCTACCAAAAATGCATTGTACCCTCAGTAGACCTGAGAGCTAGATTGTCCTGCACAACCTATTTAAAACATTGCTTTGGAGTGGCTCTCATCTTATTTCTCAGATAGGACCTTATAGGTGAATTTGCCTTGGGACCCATTTTATTCCCCATATACATGCTGCCACTCGGGGAGATTATCAGCAGTTTAAGCAACATCTGCTATCATTTGACACCCGGTTGTATTTTTCATTTTAACCGGATGAGCCTCGTGAAATTTCTCGGCAAAGAAC